>NC_046660.1:122892845-122897898 GCF_010883055.1 Belonocnema kinseyi | reverse complement strand
GAAAGAGGGAGCTCTTCTTAATATTTTGACATCAAAATCATGTCGATACACCTTACCGACTGCGAGTAAAGCCACCCACGCTTTAACTTGACAGACTGTATTATTATATTATATATATTATTAATGTTAATATTATAATTATAAAATTTTATATTAATATTAATGACTAGTTGACTATCTTTTAATAGAAATAGTTCAACTTTCTACTAAAACAATTGGTTTTATGCAAAAAAAAGTAAATTTGGAATAAAATACATAAAGATAAAAAAAAATGTTCCAAGGAATTTTGAATTGGTTTCAATAATGCAGTATGAGATTGTAAAAGATTTGAATTATTTTAGGGTATTTTTTAATTTTTAAGGAATTTTCAAGAGATTTCAAAAGATTTTAAAGGAATTTAAAGGATTTTAAATATTTGAGGATTTTTAAAAATATGTAAATGAGTTTTCAAGCCATTCTTCCAAGGTTCCAAGGAATTTTCAGTTGATTACAGTAATTTAATGAGATTTTAAAGGATTTGATATATCTTAGGATATTTTAAGATTCCAAGGAATTTTCCATTGATTTCAAAAATTTAGTATGAGATTTTAAAGGATTTGGAATATTTTAGGGTATTTTTAAAATTTCAAGGATTTTTCAAGTGCTTTGAAAAATTTCAAAAGATTTTAAATATTTTAGGATGTTTTAAAATATCCTAAGGAATTTTCAATAAATTTGAATAATTTAAAACAATTTCAACAAGAAAATTAATCTTTTTTGTCGAAAATTAAACTATGATTAAGCATTAATTTTTGTATAAAAATTTAGACTTGGTGGAAAATAAATTTCTTTTGTGCAAAGTTCATGTATTTTACTAAAAATGCCTTTTTTAGTATGCAATTCAGTCTTTTTCAACGAAAGAAATGAATTCTTGATTAAAATAGATGCATTTTTTAAAAAAAGAATAATTTTCTACAAAAAAAATGAATTTTAACTGAGAAAATTCAATATTCAAGAAAAAAACTCAGAAAAATTGTTCAAGTTTCAAATTTAAAAAAATTTCAACCGAAGATGATACATTTCATGGTTCAGTATACAAAATTAATTTTCAGCAAACACTTGAATTTGTATCAAAATAGTTCAATTATCAACAACAAAAGAAAAAGAATTTTTAACCAAAATAGATACATTTTCAAACAAGAAGAATAATTTAATTCCAAAACAGATGAAGTTTTAATTTAAAACGGTCAATTTTCAAGCAAAAAAAATTTCGAATCAAATAGTTCAATTTTCAATGAAAAAATAAATAAAATTTCAACTAGAAAAGATAAATTTTTAACAAAAAATTATATAATTAAATTCTGAGTTAAATTTTTGTTATAAATTTTAGACCATAAATGAAACAGTTAAATTTTCAATTTAAAAAATCAGTTTTGAACAACAACAAAACCATCGAAGTTACAACAAAATAGATAAATTTTTAAGCACAGAAGTAGATGCACAAACAACAAGAATAATATTGTAATAACAAAATTAATTTTTTACCAATGAAATTAATTTTCTCTAAAAACGACGAATTTTGAACCAAACACGAAAGCAATTTTAAACTTTAGAAATTAATTTCAAACTACAAAATAAGTATTCAACCAAAAATAGAATAGTTAAAATTGACTTTTCAACATAATAGTTTAATTTTCAAGGAAAGAAGTTCATGTTCAACTAAAATAGATACCTTTTTAACCAAAACAGGAACAGTTACATTTTCAGTTAAAAAAATTAATTTAAAAAATCTAATTAACAACAAAATAGTTACATTTTCACCAAAGAAATGAATGTACAAACATAAAGAATAATATTCTTATAAAAAAGACTAATATGCAACAAAATACATGAATTTTACACCACACAGTTGAATTTTTAACTAAAAAAGAAAGTGTTTAAAAAAAAAGTTTAATTTCCAGCCAAAAATGGAATGATTATATTTTCAGTAAAAATATGAATATTATCCGAAAAAGAAGTTATAACAAAATATTCAACAAGAACAAAATTAATTTTCAACGAAAGAGTGGAATTTATAACGCAAGAACTGAATTTTTAATAAAAATAGATAAATTTTCAAACGAGAAGAATAATTTCCTATCAATCAAGGCGATTTTTCAACTACATAGTTGAATATTCAAATAAAATGATATATTTTTAAAAAAAATGGAACAGTTAAATTTTCAGTTCAAAAATCAATTTTCAATCAAAAAGGCTTTTTAAGTCCAAAAAGAAAAAAATATCAACTTTAAAAAAAAAGTGCATGTCAAAATGAAGTACTTTAATGGAACAGATGATTTTTTTGCAAAACCTTTGAATTTTCAAACTAAATATATAAATTTCTAACAGGAAAGTTCATTTTAAACCGAATAAAAAAATTTTCAACAAAAAAAGATGAAACCTCAATCAAAAAAATGTCAAACTAGAAGTTTTAAACTAAAAAGAAATGTATTCAGTATAAAAGAGTTAGACTTTCTTAATTGTTTCTATGAATAATTCAGTTCGCGTTTGAGGCGAATAACGAGCAAAATTGTTTTAAATAAACATTGAAATTCATTGTTATGATATCGACTAATGTAGCAAACTCGTTTTTTGTCGATAGAATGATGATTTTTAATCTACTTATTTAAACTTTTTTTACAGAAACAGAATACACATTTTGGTTGAAAATTCTTTTTTTTTTTGTATGTTATTCTTGTGGTGAAATTAAATTTTTTTCACTGAAACCTTGAGCATAAACTGGAATTTTCAATTAAAAAGTGTTTGTTTTTTCAGGTCAACGTTCGTCGTTTCGGTAGGAATTTTTCCTTCTTGTTTGAAAACTGATATTTTTGGTTAAAAATAATGATAATTTTGTTTAAACATTTTTTTTCAGCTGAAAATTAATCTATTCCCTTCCTGGTTGAAAAATCTTTTTTAGTTAACACATTCAACTATCTGGTTAAAATTTTTGGTAAATTCGTAATTTTAAAATTATTTTTTTGATTGAAAATGTTACGATGGCATTTATGGTTGAAAACTACCTATTTTATAGATAGTTCGTTTTTTTTTTGAAAATTAATTTGTTTGAAACTACGTCTTTTTTTTGAAAAATGTTTCTTTGAAAATTACTTTCCTTGATTCAAAATTCATTGTTTTTTGGTTGAAAAAGAATTTTGTTTTAGTGGAAATTTCGGCTTCTTAGTAAAAATTGATTTTTTTGAAAATTCTTCTTTCCATTTTAAAATTAATTTTTTTTGCTTTTTCATTATTTTTTTTGCTAAATATGTATTAATTCCATTTTTTGTTAAGAATTTAAATTTTTTTATTCAAATTCAAGTACGTATATGGTTAAAAATCCATCTAATTGGTAGAGTATTATTCTTGTTGTTTGTGTATTTACTTCTTTGTTCAAACTTCTAATCTGTAGTAAATTCGATTGTTTTCTTTTTGTTCAAAATTAAATGTTGAATTTTTTGTTAAAAATTATATTTTTCAGTTAAAAATTAAATTTTTTAAATTGAAAATGAACTATTACATGTTTGGTTAAATACTTGTTTTTTTAGTTTTAATATTAATTTTCAAGTTAAACATTTAAAAATTTTATTGATTTTTTTACCATCAATTTTCTTTTCAGTTGAAAACTCTTATTTTATAGTAGAAAATTATCATTCTTGTTTGAAAGTTCATCTATTTTGGTAAAAAAAATTCATTCTTTTGGTTGATTATTTAAAACCTTTATTGAAAATTCGATTCTTTTTGGTTGAAAAGACATTTTTTAATACTTAAATTTTAACTGTATCATTATTGATTTAAAATTGATCTTTTCTAGTTGAAAATTTATATATTTTTTCGTTAAATACTGAACTATTGTGTTACATTTTTTGCTTAAAAATGGACTGCTTTCAGTCATTAAAAGTTCATGTTTTTTTTTTTAATGAAATTATTCTTCGTGTTTCAAAAATTATCTGTTTTGGTTAAAAATAATTTATTTTGTCTTTTTGAAAATCCTAATATTTTATTGAAAATTAATTTTTGGAATTAAAAAATTTAACTGTATCATTATCGGTTAAAAATGTATTTTTTTAATTACAAAATTTGTTGTTTTTGTGTAAGAAAATTGATCTTTCTCAGTTAAAAATTTATCTTTTTTTGGTAAAAATTTATTCTTCTTGTTTAAAGTTCATCTATTTTATTTAAGAATTCATTTCGTTCGTTAAAAATCCACCTTTTTAGTAAAAATTCTTTTCTGTTGATATAATATGATTTGTTTGGATAAAGACTAAACATTCCATTTTCCGTTAAAAATGTATCATTTTAGTAAAAAATTCAATTATATGGTGAAAATTTTTTCTACTTCGCAATAAATGTAATGATTCTATGGTAACTCAGGATTTTAAAACCAGAATAAATTTGAGGAGCAGCTGATTAGATCGTCATTCATGAAGTCGGGCGAGCTCGGATTCGTGTTCGCGCATTTTCGGCTTTACACGAGGCAGGTCTTCGCAACAGCCAAGTGGGAGGAATGTTCTCTCTTCATTCTTGCGTCATTTTACCTCTCGGCTTATTCTTAGGGCGTTTTTGCTCTCGCGTGTTTTTACTTCTCTTTTCCACAACTTTTTTTTTAGTTCGCTTTTTGCTCTGAGCGTGTCATTTATAGGTGGACAAAGGTTTGTTTTCTTTACCAAATTTGGCTTTCGTCTAAATTTGCCCAGTTGTTTTTAATATAGTACAATTTACGTTTGTATCTCAGGCAAAGAAATCCATTCTATTGTATGACAAATATTCTTTGTAAATCAATACTTTGCACAGAAAATTACTCCGCCTGACCTTCAATTATAATTTTATAAACGTGAAAAAACCAAATTTCAATGTTTTCTATGAAAAACACAATCCCTGAGTGACAGAACGAAATCGGAAACAATAAGAGTTAATTTATTCAGGGACAAGCTTTTTGAAAAAATGACCTTGAGTGAAGCTTTAATATATATTTGTTCATTTTTACAAAAATCAGGCGTTATTTTCTTACAAAAAAAATTTTAGGGGGGGGGGGGGG
>NC_046660.1:122890865-122892817 GCF_010883055.1 Belonocnema kinseyi | reverse complement strand
AATGATTTGAGAGGTTTCAATCTAAAATTATCGAACACTTTCCATTCAAAAATTCAGATGACATATTTAAATAGCTTTAAATTTGAAATTATTCAATATACTTTATTCAATATAATTTTTGAAATTGCTATTCTGGAGACTAAATAGCAGTTATTCTTTTATTAAGAAATCACAACCAAAATTGTTAAAGAAAGTTTTTAAAAGAATTTTAAAAACCTTAAAAAAGGTCAGAGGTTTTAATAGTTCAATACATGTGATAGAACCTCTTTAAATTTGAAATTAGTCCATACTTTTTCATGTTTGAACTACAATTATTTCATTTTAGAAGTTATAAATTACAATTGTGAAAAACAAATAAAATGTTTTAATTAATTTATATTTCAAACAAAAAACCTTTGTATAATTCAATCTAAATGCAGCTGCAAACATTTAATTTGAAATGTTTTGAATTCAAGGTATATTTTAAAAAGAAAACTGAAAGCAAAGGATCGACTTTCAAAGGAATTGAAAGAAAGTGACTCGCTGGACAGCAAATGAATATGGAAAATGGTGTATTTTTGCATTTTTGAATTTTAAATTAAAACTTGTTCGCGTTGTAACAATTTCGAATCCCAGAATGTTATTTTTGACCTAACCTATAACTTATAACGAAAATTCTGAAAATTCAAACAATAAGGCTATATTCTGAAAATGAAGCAATTTTAACGTTAATATTCAAGTTCTTAAACTGAAGGCCAACAAATTTGCAAATTTTACAATTAGTGTTGTGTAAATTGTATTGGTATCTTAAAAGAGTATAAAAAGTTCTTAAATTAGTTTTTAAATTTTCTGAAGTTTACATTTTTACATACCTAGATGTCAAAAAAAGCCTACCCAATTTTTTCAAATTTGAATCACTTATTTTCTAAGACAAAATCACCCATATTTACCAGTGACTGAAATAGATTAGAAAAAATTGCCAAGATCCAAGAATGAAAATTGGATGTACAGCGAATTTAAAAATTTTTAATTGTGATTATCTTTAAATTTGTGATATTAAATTTGTGACTCGGTAAAACTCTCTGTCCCGAAAAACGCAATTCTAAAATTAATAAAATTCCTGAAAAGTTTATAATATTAACCAATTTGAAAATTCCCAAATAATAAAACTCCCCAAATAAAATTGTTTCTTAATCAATATTAATTATTTATTAAAAATACAATAATAAAATATTGTTACCAAAAAAATTTTTGTTTAATATTTAAAGTGTTGCAAATTATTGTTTGAATTTAAAATTAAAATTATACACAAAATTTTACCGACAAATTAAAGTACAAAAACACATGTTTTTCAATTAACGTTTCGATTTTGCGGAAGAACTTTTGGGATTTAAAAAATACTATACACATTTCCAACCAAAATATCTTATCCTGAAATATATTTTGTTTTAATTATTTTAAATTTAAACAATAGTGTTTAAGCACTTCAAACATTTAAAAAGTTGTTTCTTTGGTATAAATATTTGATTATTTCAATTAAAAATATATATTTGTCATAGAAAAATGTTTTAGCGCTTCTTTATTTCGAAATGTCTTTCTATAATACTTTTTTTTAAATTAAAAATATGATTTTTTGAGGGCATTTTTTTTATAATTAAAAAAAAGACTGTACCGAAAACGTGGATCAAGCTTCAGATCTGAAAAAATTCAGTGATACATACATGTCAAACTTTTCTAACCTCAAAAAATCTTTCTACTGCTTTACCGTCATATTTTACTAAGAATGAGAAAACAAGAATTCGACTTCGTAGTACAATGAGGGCAGCACCTCGATAGGGCAGAAAATGTGATGTCCTATATATATATTCGGTTCGGTTTTGATTCCTCTAGAAACAAACCGAAGGGCCTATGACAAAGCCACCGAACGCGTCCTCGGGTTGCGGATAGAGGGTCCCTGTACCAAGGGTTTCTGC
>NC_046660.1:122855343-122890765 GCF_010883055.1 Belonocnema kinseyi | reverse complement strand
TCCGAAGCAGATACAAACGTCTCGTCCGACAGATTTGGTCTTCCGAACTGTCGGCGAGGAACAAAGTATCTGCAACGAACATCCTTGCCGTCCCGGTACTACCCGGTACCTTTAGGAGACAGCAAAGCTGCGACCATGTGACCACTAGAGAGACTTGGCACCACAGTGACCGTTACGAAGAGAGATCCAAGATGGGGTAATCAACACGAGGACTGAATTAAGCACATCCTCGATTTTGACGCGTTTACTGATAAGTGCCGCCTCTGTAAGTCCTATTACAAACAGAAAAAGCATTATGAACGTATCAGAATTATTGACATGAACATTCCCTTAAATAATAACATTCAGTTCTGATACACTGAAAAAACCTAGAAATACACGAAACTTAAGCAGGAGATCCTGGTCGTGAGGAGGGAGAAGACAATTAAAATCCACCAGATTGTGATCTCCACAGCGAACGTTTATGTGAGGTACATCTTATAAAGAAGGCGATATGTTTGAACACTTGCTGTCGGCCGGAGTTTTCTGGGTTTAAATAACGATACAGACTAGTCGTCTTCTACGACAAAGGTGTACACAGGTCACTATAAGTAGATACTGGGTATGATGGAGAATGCACAGAAGGTTTATAAGGGTTATTGGATCCGTAACCGGTATATGGGGAAATTTTACAAATAAGCAAGCAAGATTAACCTGCAAGCAACGAATGATATCAGCGAATCTACTAAACACTTGTCGCGTTCTCGACCGTACTTGGTATTGAAGTACCGGGCCATGAGTACCTGTGGGAGCAGGTGGTCCAATAATAATAGAAAGCATTCAGAGATGACTGTTGTCACCTGGAATGATCGCAGCCTCTGTTTATGTATAACAGCTGTAAAACACAAACTCTAAACTGCACCATGCTCGTAATTTTGTATCTACATCATCGCAAGAAATTTCAAACATCAAATTAAATTAACTTATAACATCCTCATCTCATCAGACACTTGACTTAGTCCGTGGCTATGATGAAAACCCGGGTTAAACCAAGTAAAAGTTTGAAGAAAAAAATTTTTGTTATTCCGGTTAATGACGTGATTGAATTCTCGGCACCAGGTGATGGTAATATCACGGCAAAAAAGGAAGAAACCGGGCGAAATATCAAGCTCTTCTTTTCGAACTGAGCAGGCTGTACCAAGGATAGAAAGTCCAGCTTGTGGTTCTCATAATCGGCTGCAATGGTGGTATAAAAGCTTAATTTCTTAGCCAACTCAACAAAATCCCGACTTGTCAGCATCAGACCGAGTCCATCGCGAGCCAGATGCAAAAGGTTATTCTTCTGGGATCTCTTCATCTGGTCCGTCAACATTGTTCCTCCTAGCATTGAACAAAGGTTAGTCGCTTTAAAACAGTATTCAGAGGTGAAAACTTTACCTCCAACTGTGCCGCCTGCTGCGTAAGGTCATCCGCGTCTAAAGAACGGACTCTAACGAACAGTGCTGTAGGAAGTGTCTTGCGTAAATTTCCCGTTTTTGCTTACCTTGTAGGATAAAGGGAGCAGGAGTGGACGACGTACACGTTGCGGTTGCGTCGGGATTGATTGCTTTAAGGAACTACGATCGTAGCTTCTGGAGCATACAACTTCGCATAATAATTTACGGATAAATTTAATGGTAATATATCATATAAACATTCTTTTTTCTCATTCGCACGCATATACATTTTATACAACAGATCCTAAAATATAGACAACTTCGTAGTTTGAACGTTTAGCTCCCTGAGACTTTTTGACACCTAATTTCTAAAACTACAAACTTTATCGTGTAAAAAATACGTTTGTCGCTGACGTAAATCCATTTACGTTGACTTTTTTAATCACGTCATCTGCAACTGCAATATCCACGAATTTATTTACTCCTGCGGGTCGAACAGACAGGCAAATGCTGACGCCGCTTTCGTGCCACTTGGGTTTCACTAGCACGCAGCATCCTTTTCCTGTAGATTGCCAAATAAAATGTTTCCTATATTATAAGTATTATGTTTTTCTTTTATTAATGAGCAGGGAGTTTTTTTTTTAATACTAACCTATTTGGCCTCGTTCATGAGCTGCTGCTAACTGATTGATGACTCTCCTTTCAACTTCGTATTTAATCGAACGAGCACCATAATGTGAATCATATCCATCCGCTAAGGCTGACAAGACTTCTCTGTCCCATTTCAATTCAATTCCGTGACGTTCTTGAGCTCGAACGGCCCATGCTTCAAGTTCTCGAGCTACTAATTGGATAAGTTCTGTTCTAGAGAATGGCAGGAAATAAACAATTTCATTGATCCGTCCTAAGAACTCGTCCCTACGAAAGTGAGATTTTAAAATTGGTCGCACCTGCAAGTTAAATGTTATCTAATTAAAAAACACTGTGGATTATAAGCATAATCCATACATCAGAAAGAGTTTTGAAATCTTGAGCGATTCAGAGAAAAAATCTTTCCTTCGTAGTATAATTATAGCACTTGCGCGGTAGCGCGAAAGCCTTTTAATTTTTTTTGACAAGCGCACCTCCCACGACTGGAGTTCCACCATGCCACGAGCATTTACCAAAAATAGTATGTCGGGAATCACCATAACTTTAAATAATGGCCTGAGCTATGACACATAAAAATATAATTTTTACTAGGTTTTAAAAATCCGAAACAGCTTAAAATTCTTCTAAATTAACGCTTTCACTTCTTTACTCGAATATTTACCCTTTGATTTTTTCTACTTTATCAAAAACATTATAATACATAATTTTATGTCTTTACTAGAACGTCAATTTTTGACCCCTTAAGGGAAAAATTTACCAGGTTAAAAATAAACATTTTATTTAAAAGCTTCTTCGTTTTTGTATAAAATCTAAGAATTCGAAACAAGGATAAGAATAACTTCCTTAGTAAGAGATAAACACACAAACATACTGAAAATAATTTAAGATTCAATTGAATATAGATTATTTAAGTTTATTGCATTTAGGAAATTGCAAATAACAAATGAATTCAGAAAAGGATTGTTTTTGCTTTATTCACTTTATTTGACTATAATTTGATTTCACTTAATTTTTAAGTGTAGGGGAACGCTTCTGAAAATAGAAACTCTTTCAACTTGATCTCCACCGATTATTTATGTTCCGATTGTAGTTAAAATCCTTCCACTGGGTGAGAAAGCGGGTACGGTTGTGCTTTTCGAATTGGATTCTCAATAACCGTGATAATGGGGTCTATCAAAAACTGGATTTTGTCACGCTTGTCAGCCTTTGCTTTTGGTCGGTCGGTATGGGCACAATTATTACAGGTGATTATTGCTTGTCGGGGAGGTCAAAGGATTTTTATCAGTAGGCTGTTCACTTTCTTTTAAAATTTAGATGCACTAGAACTTCAAGTCGAATTCAGTTCGACAGAATTTCTGGAGCACAATACTAAACTGATTTTAATTTATGAATGGGATTTCATGTCGACCACTGGAGACACTGTTCTTGAAGGTGAACAAAGTTCGACTAAAATGGATCCAAAATTGGGTTTCGTAGGAAGTTTCTACATAATGTATACGTTCAAAATCTGAAAGAATCAAAATCGCAGCTGATCAGTATATCTGATACCTCACCAATGGAAAATCACATGAAATTGAAAACATACGGTGATTTAAGAAACAGTTACGATAAATTTCGTCCCACAGAAAAAAACAAAAAATACAGCAAAGACTGTCATAGTAAAATAAATCTTCCTCTTTTCACTGAACATGATAATACTCACATTTTAGATAAATGCATTATCTCCGAACTACATGTTTTACAGGGATTCATAAACAATTTATTCTGGAGAGCCAAACACATCAAAAAACTAAAAGCTGTATCCTTAAAAACATCATTAAAGACCTTCGGAAAACTGTAGAAATTAAATTGCAAGGGCACAGACGCAAAAATTGGATTGAAGAAGTCGGTAAACTTCAAATTAAGGATAACTTTATACATCGTGTGACTAAAGCCCTAGCGAAGACGCGAACTAATATTCCCCCTCTCAAAAAGAAACCAAACGTTCGCGCGCTCAAAGAAAATCTCCTAGCGGCAAATTATGCAAGTAACTTCGCTCCACGTGACGAGCCATCTGACCCTCAGCACTCTGCGGAATGAGAACAAATTGTCTCCGATTTTCTTAAAATTCCTAGTACCAATAATTTCAAGAACATAGCCCATAAGGAACTAACAAAACAAGTTGAAACTACTAAAAATAACAAAGCCCCTGGTCCTGATTCAATTTCAAACTTAGTCCTCAAAAAACTTCCGATTTTGTGTCTCACTCTCCTCGCCAATATCTTCAATGCATGTATTTAACTAAGCTACTTTGCTAACTCATGGAAAACATTCACATTATAGTTTTTCAGAAAAAGGCAAGTATCCATATCATCCAACCAGCTACAGATCCATTAGTCTTCTTAATGCAATAAGCAAAATAAAAAAATAAAATAATACTCACACGCGTAAACTTTCACTTCGAAGAAAACAGCATCCTTAAACCACAACAATACGATTTTAAAAAGGTCACTCTGCACAGCACATGATGCTCAAGCTAACCGAAGCCATTATCTTAAATTTCAAACCAAGAAAACAAACTAGAGCTATTTTCCGTGATGTAGAAAAAGCTTTTGACAGTGATTGGCATGTAGGACTGCTCAGAAAACTAATAAATTACAATTTCCCAAGAGGGCTCATCCTCTTTATAAGCTCTTATATTTCGAATGGAAAATTCTCTGTCAAAATAGGCCAGACACTCTCAAAAAATAAACCAATCGGGGCGGGTGTGCCCCAAGATAGCATACTAGGACCATTATTCTTTGCTATTTACGTAAACAACATTCCTGACGTCCCCGAAGTTTCAATTGGATTATATGCAGATGACACCGTGTTATTCACTTTCTCTTCGTCCGTTCCAGAAATTTTAAACCTACTTAAAAAGCACTTGAAGTAATCCAGGCTTGGCCTAACCTCTGGAAAATAAAACTAAACGTATCAAAGTCAGAATCAATTCCTTTCTAAGTCAGAAGACCAGCTAAAATTGATCCACCCAAAATGTTTAACGATCCGAAAGAATGTAAAAACTCCGTGGGGAGGCGCATCAAAAAGTAATATCAATCACATTCAAAACATACAAAATAAATTTCTCAGACGTATCACAAAAACCTCCAGATATACTAAGAACTCTGTCCTTCAGAGAATTTTAACTATCATACATTTCAAAGCATATCAAAGACTTTCCCATGAAATAAGTCACCCAGGTCGAGGTGGCCCTATCACCCCCGATCTACTAGCAACTTTCTTTTTTTCGACCCTCTACCCTACTTCCTCCTCTTCTTCATTTCCCATATTTTTTTTCTATAAAATAAATTAACAGATTTTTATGGTTTTTTCCCGCTTGCGAGCTTTTTTTCTCACTCATAATTAAAATCACTTTAAACTCTAGCCAATTCAAAGTTCTCTCAGATTGTGTAATAATGTCCAAACGGGTAACTTCTTCAAGTCCCACCATTTTTCGGGGAGATCATTAATCGTGTGTGTGCGACTGGCGCGGCTTCGCCACGCTAGCCGCCCACTCCCGTGCATTGGATTTCACAAGAGGGAGCGATGGTTGGAGCCCCCTCATCCCCACCCTTTTTTTCTTCTTATCTGGTTAGCGCACTGGTAACCCATCGGGCCTCGAGTCAACGGTTCAATTCTCTGAGCCGAAATCAATTTTTATTGAAGCTCACTGTTTATGCTTACAGCACTCGACAGTCATCCTTGCTCTTCCTTCCCTTGAGTAGCATTCACGTTTAAAATTTGTCTACATTTGTCTACACTCGCAATGTTCGCATTTCGAGGCATTAATTATTGCTGAAAGGAACAAAAAATTAGCACCTACTTTCCAGTAATTTATTATGCAATACTTCATTTCCTTTCACAATTTTATTTTCAAATTTTTATTCTCCGCGAGTTGGATGTTTTTATAAAAAACCGAGACCCGATACATCGTTTTATTTCACAAAATTAAATATTTTTAAATGAATATATTTCCGAAGACAGTAGTTTTCGTCTGTTAATAGGACCTTTAGATAGTATGGTAAAATTTCCAAGGCTGTGACTACAAGAATTGGTTTTTTTATTTTCTTATTGAAAAGTAAAAGGTTGCAGACATACGTATGTCCGTCTATTTTTACCAATTTATGCATTCTGATTTGTTTATCTGATCAGTAAATGTTATTTACTGATGCAATATTTTATTATATGTGGACGTCCACATGAAAAAGGCTCTTAGGGACCATCCATAAATCACGTGACACTCCTATGAGGGCGGGGGGAAGTCTAGATAAATGTCACCTAATGTCACAAGGGGTGAGGGGGTGTTTGTTTGAAAAGTGTCACGTGACGCAAAATTCGTATAAAAAAATGTGATGTAACGATTGAAAATCATTTAGAATTCATTTAGGAAGAAAAACATAGAGCCGTTCTAATTTTGTGTAATATTAAAATTGTATATGTATCTATTATAGAGAATTATTATACTAGTCAAAATAAGAGTTATTTTCCAGATTATTTTATAATCATTCATTGGAATTTTAAACAAATATCGTTCATTATTTGTTAAACAAAGGAAAAATGGGAAGGTCCGTTGTGACCAGTTTTACTTAAGGAAAAATTCGAATTTTGCTTAAGTGAAGGTCAACATTATTATTTTCGGTTTTGACTACTGAAGTCAATAACACAGGCCCACAAAAAAGAAAAAGTGGGTTGTGCGAGAGATCAGAGTATAGTATCTATACGTATTTTGACGCGCTGAATCCGAATCTGACATCAGTTTTGCCCCAGCACGTCAGCGTTTCCCCCTAGATCCAGAAAATTCCCTAGTAAATCAGCTTTCCTGAGTATAAATTACCCTTGTTATTGCACGCACATATGATCTCTTACAGGTCTCGAGACGAACAGTACGAACAGACGCTCTCGACTACTCAAGCACACTAGCGCCATTGATACTCAATATCGATAATCGAATTTGGTCAGGTAATATAAATATCTGTCTTACCTACACAATTCAAATTTCTAAAATGACAAATCTTTTAATCGAATCCTTAACATTACCCCCCCCCCCCCGTTGGAAGCTTCCGGTTCAACAATGGTCAAATAAATTAACTAATAATAAAATATATCTTCAAAATTCAATCTTTCGCTTCTTCTACCAAACGTTTGACAGGCAAAACCGCAAGCTTAGAAATCGGTCGAGTATAAACTACAGAAGCGGTGCGAATAACAACTACTCATACGAGACCATCGGAGCCTTTCTTCGACTCGATTACCCGACCTAAACCCATTTCGTAGAAGGCAAATTTTCCTGTTTTAACAATAAAATCTGTCCATTACATAAACTCTCCTGTTGACTTCTCCATTTATTTCGCTGTTGTAAAGATAAAACATAATCCTCTGACCAAGATTTCCAGAATGACTCAAGGAGTTGCTGCCAGAGCTGCCATCGGGATAAACGATTTTCTTTAACATCTAATAAGGAATTTTTAGCTATTGCGGTCAATTCATTTACTCGACGTAAATTATGCTTAACGCTTCGCACACCCGATTCACAGATGCCTCCAAAATGCGCAGTTGCAGCCGAAAAATATTTCCACCGAATTTTATCGTTAACTAAATACGTTTGAATTCCAGAATTTTTTAAAACCCGATCAAACGGCTCAGCAATCTCGCGATCTGCACCTTTAAAATTTGAACCGTGATGACTATAAATGGTATGAGGTAATCTTCTTCTAGAGAACATTTTTTTCAGAGCTGCGATAAAGGATTCGTATAATCGCTTACTACCTCCAAATGGATGGCCCGAACGGAAAAACAGACAAATACTGCGATGTAGGCGAATTGAGTAGCATTGCCTCGACCTTTTTTCGCCTTAATTTCAAAGGTTTAGCATAGTCTAGACCTACATGCGTGAAAGGCCCTGAAGGCTGTGAAATTCTAGTAGCAGGAAGAGCTGCCATCAATTTCTCAAAAATGACCGCCTTTTGGCGTGAACAAAAAACACAATTGTAAATATCAGACTTTACCATCTGTCTCATTTTTAAAATCCAATAATACTGTCGAACTTGAATCATGGTAAGCTGAGTAGCTCCATGTAAACATTTTATATGATACTATCGAACTATCATGGTCACAACTGGATGTTTTTTGAGTATAGCAGAATGACGTCACTTAAATTCCAGCGGTGCATTGGCTAGTCTCCCTCCAACACGTAAAATCCCCTCACTATCAAGGAAAGGATTTAAATCTAACATAGGGCTTGATTTTGATGACGATTTCTTATCCTCGAAAAGAGAGTTTTCGGATGCAAACAAACGCCTTTGAACTAAACGAGTACTTATTGTTTCTGCAATCGAACAATATTCCGATAGCGAAGAGTCATCTTTTAAACTATGATTTCTTATTCGCGGAAATCGAAGTAACAGGAATTTAATGTCATAGGCAATAATTCTTAAAAACTTGAACCAGGATGAAACTTTTAGAATCAAATTGTCAAACCAAGTAGGTAATACTTCGGTGACGCAATGAGCTTTCACGCGAATCTCCTCCATCGTTTCTTGATCTAACAGGGTCTGAAAATCAGACCATAAATTCCTGGATTGACCCAGCCACAAAGGACCCTTCCACCAAAGTTGATTTTTAATAAGATCCGCAGGCTTTACACCGCGTAAAGCCAAATCTGCAGGGGTTTCTTCGGAACTTACGTGACCCCATAATTCCATGGCAGCTACTGACTAAATAGTAGCAACGCGATTTGCCACAAAAGTCGACCAAGGGGAAGGATACTTCCTTTAACCATGCAAAAACTATAGTAGAGTCTGTCCAAAGTAGTGATTTCATATCCTTAAATTCGAAATTAGATTTAACTGCTGACATCAATTGAGTCAGCAAGAAAGCTCCGGACGACTTCAATCGAGAGACTGACAAAGTTTTTAAGGGAGCAACTTTAATTTTACTAGATAGTAGTGTAATTTGTACTTCTTCATAACTAAGTACCAAACGCAAATAAACAACAACTGCATAAGCTGTATTTGATGCATCCGAAAATCCCTGAAGAGTCGAATCAATTATTTCTAACCCTTGTCCAGTCCAACGGGGAATTGAACATTGTCCTTATTTAGAGAGCTCCTCACAGTAAAGCTGCCAAAATTCAGTCAAATCCCGAAGAAGGCATTCATCCCAACTGAATGATTTCAACCACAATTTAAGCATAAATATTTTAGCGATAATGACAACTGAGGACACCCATCTCAGTGGATCATAACATCGTGCGATTACAGACAAAACAGATTGCTTAGTCACGACAGAAGTCCCAAAGACTTAATCTGATACAAAAAAGTATCTTGCCCAAACACCCAAATAATTCCCAACGGGTAAAAGCTATCTCAGGGTTCCCATCCAGCCCCTTAACCCAGCCTGCGGGGGGTCTATTGTTTTGGCCGAGTATTTTTCATTTAACAATTCATTGCTACTACTAAAGTAGTTCTACTTTAACACCTGGTTGTTTAATTTTTAACCAAAAAGATGAATTTTCAAACCAAAAAATTAATTTTATACCGCAAAAAACCAATTTTTAACAAAGTTCAAGAACTCTCAACCACACAGTTGAATTTTTAACTAAAACACATTAATGTTTAAACAAAAAGTTTAATTTTTATACGGGAAGAAAACGAATTTTTAAAACAAATTCAAGAATTCTAAAGCAGAAAGTTTTCAACTAAAAAATATGAAATTTTAAACCAGAAGATGAATTTACTTTAAAAAAAGACGAATTTTCAACATAATTCGAAAATTATCAACCAAGCAGTTGAATTTTCAACTAAATAAAATGAATAATTATACAAAAAGTTTAATTTTCTATCTAGAAAAAACTAATTTTTTAACATAATTTAAAAATTCAATTCATTGCATGTATTCAAACATTACATTATTCCTTCGTTTGAAAAATGTATTGGCCCTGAAAAGGGCCGATTTTTCTTGGCTCTCACTCGCTCCTGATACGGCAGTCCTCATTGGGGATAGAATATTTTAAAATATTTCTTTTGATAAGTCTGTAATAGGGTTGTTTTATAACTTTATACAACATAATTTTTGAATGGGTAATTAAAAACTAAACTAAAAAGTCTTTTATTATTTTGATTTTTAGAAAACTATTCTTAAAAAGTTTATATAGGCTAAGCTGTCAATAACGACAGCGGCCAATAACAGAAGCGAATGTTTGAAACGCAACTAAGTGATTGACTCAGACACTGGTAGTCTAGTCGCCGCTATACACCAGTCGCCACTAATAGTTTTGTCTGCTCTAATAGGTCCCCCAAGATAAATTTTGTTAAAATTGTCCAAAAAATGTCTCCTGAATATGAATATCTTAGTATTTTATAAGCCATTAATGCATTTCTATCCCCAATGAGGAAGGTATAATGTATTGTTTGAATACATGCAATGAATTGAATTTTTAAATTATGTTAAAAAATTAGTTTTTTCTAGATAGAAAATTAAACTTTTTGTATAATTATTCATCTTGTTTAGTTGAAAATTCAACTGCTTGATTGATAATTTTCGAATTATATTGAAAATTCGTCTTTTTTAAAGTAAATTAATCTTCTGGTTTAAAACATCATATTTTTTAGTTGAAAACTTTCTGCTTTAGAATCCTTGAATTTGTTTTAAAAATTCGTTTCCTTCCTGTATAAAAAATAAACTTTTTGTTTAAACATTAATCTGTTTTAGTTAAAAATTCAACTAAATGGTTGAGAGTTCTTGAATTTTGTTAAAAATTGGTTTTTTGCGGTACAAAATTAATTTTTTGGTTTGAAAATTCATCTTTTTGGTTAAAAATTGAACAACCCGATGTTAAAGTAGAACTACTTTAGTAGTAGCAGTGAATTGTTAAAAGAAAAAATATATATTTTTAGTTACAAGTAATTTAAGTATCAAAAGAAAAAAAGAAATTTGTAACTATTCAATGTTCAATCCGAAAAGATGACGGGTCCCTTAATATGTAGTCCTGCACTGTGTTTCCTTCCTTTTCCTTTTCCTAGTGTCTCTCTTTCTCTTCCTAGTGTATCGCGATAGTGCGTAGCGTGTAGGGTTCGCAGTGCGTTGTTGAAAAAGTCTGTACCGCCAGCGCTCGACTCGGCCGAAACAATAGACCCCCCGCAGGCTGGGTTAAGGGATGGGAACCCTGAGATAGCTTTTACCCATTCCCAACACTTTATAAAATTCGTCCTCTTTTTAATGTTTCTCAATTGCAAGTCCATGGTCAGTAGGATCAATATCCTCAAGTAATGACACTGAATTGCTTGCCCATTTTCGCAAAGGGAATCCTCCTCTACTCAGAAGAGCCTTTACCTCTTCACGAATTCTGAAAATGTCTTCATTGGAATCAGCTCCGAAAACACAATCATCAATATAGATTTGTCGTAATAAAACAGCTGAAGCCAACGGAAATTCAGAACCTTCATCCTTTACCAGTTGCTGAAGAACTCGCAACGCCAAGTAAGGAGCTGATGAAGTACCATAAGTAACGGTCTTTACTCGAAAAGCTATTGGGTCTGAATTAGGATGAGAAAACCACAAAATTCTCTGATAATCTCGATCCGACTCATGAACTAAAATCGGCCGATACATCTGAACAATGTCTGCCGAGTAAACATAACGAAATGTTCTCCACTGTAAAAAAACATCGAAAATTCCCGTTTGTAATATGGGACCAATATGTAAATGATGGTTGATGCTCCGAATCATCCAAACTTTCATTCTTCCCTTTCGGAAATTCTACATCCGCGGTTTTTGCAATTTTCTCCAAATGTAATAATGTGATATCTTGCTTCACATTGCTCACACGAAAACGTACTAGGACATGTATTTACAGAATGTTCGCCTTGCAAACAATTAAAACACAATCGTTTAGCCTTGACAAATTGTAAACGTTGCGAGGCATTTTTCTTTTTAAATTCATGACATGTAAATATCTTATGTGCTAGCTTACAGAGAGGGCAACTATTAACACTTGACACGACATGGGATCGCGTTGTCTCAACTCTAGGTTTCTTTTCATCACTTCGCTGTACAGCTTCCAACGCTCTTATACGCGAATCAAGAAAACTCAACAATTTTGAAAAATGCGGATATTCAGTAGTGTTGCATAACTTCAATTCCCACACGAGCCTCAATTCCGCACCAAGCTTTTGTGAAATATGATATACTAAAATGTCACTCACACCAATCGAGTTATCAATATCATTTTCTGGAACAGCTGTCAAATTCGGAAATCTACCTAAGTTTTCTAACGCCGCGATTCTTTCAATAACGGTGTTTCCAATTAACTTTAAAGAGGTTACAGAACCATCTTTTATCTGTGGAATTGCGTACAACAACTTTAACTCAGCTTGAGTAATAGCGTGCGGAATGTCAAATCGATCTCTTAAGCGACCCCATGCCGAAAAAACTACTTTCTGTCAAAGGTAAATTTTTAATAATTACGCGGTTCACCCTCTAGTGAAAATTTCAAAATATGAAGCTTGCAAATTGTCAATAGACGGATTTTTAATTACTAAAGAATTAAAATAATCCCTAAAGTTGCCCACTCTGTTACCTAACCAGAGAAATTCGGAATTTTTATTGAAGGCAGCGGCGTAGAGAAACGATGTTGAATTGGCGTGGTTGGTGAAGATGTTGATGGCGACGCCATTGTCGCATCCCCATTCTGCCTCTCCAAATCCGAGATGATCTTGTAGATAATATTATTAGTATTCAAAAAATACTCTTCGGCTGTCACAAAACAATTATTCTTGAAATATGAATGCTCGCTGCCTGGCTTCGAATCCTGAATCTGGGCTTCTGTTATGACACATAATTGCCATACGTTGAAGAGGGTGCTCAGTCGGTTCCTTAAAGCTGCTACGGTTAGGTTGGCACCCCTGAACCTCAGTGCTGAATCGCTGTGGCGTCTCAACGTTTTCATACAGTTTTTTTTTTTTGTTTTTAGAGCCGTTGCTCAAAAGTCAAAGGCTTTGATTCAGCCATGATTTCTCTTTTTTCTAATATAAGAGAATCAGTTTTTAAATTTCACTCGAGACCGAGGAGTGACTTTTAGAACCCGCGCACATATCACTTAAGTTCACTTTTTAAATTTAAGTGATACAAAGAACAAAATCACTTTTTCAAATTGAACGAATGCGGTCCTCGTAACTGCCTGCGTGGCAACTCAGAGCCCTGAGATGATTGCATCATCCAGTACGTTGCGATCCAAGTAGCCCAAGATGGCTTCCAAACGCTTTGGAGAGACGGAAAGAGACGCCTTCCAAATGATGCCCTTACCTGTTGAGTCACAATGGCCGACACGCCACACCTCGTTTTCTTATGCAACCCTTCCTTCAACAAATCCTGGCAGGATCGCAAAATACTGTTAAGATAGATTTCAATAATCATTGAATTACCCAAAAAAAGGTCAGGATCGCCATCTGATTTCTCAGAAAAATGTTTATATGGTTCTTGGCGCTGATGAGCACCTTTGTTAAAGGACATAATGCAGGTTGCCGAAAATAATTGCATCAGAAACTTTCATTAAAGTATACACTATTTATTTAGACTCTCCACTACGATATAATAGTAAGTGTACCTACCTGTATTATTCACTGTAGAGATTAGAAATCTTCTACATACTTTTTATTATACAGCCTGTAACATACACGATATTTCTTCGAATCTGAGTAATGTGTAAAATTATTTTTAAAAAAAGATAGTCTGAGAGAAATTCTACTTTTCATTAAGACGCTTGATTTCTATTTGCAAACGAATGTTAGGAAATAATAAACAAACCAGCCCATCTGGTCCTCGCGCATGCGCAGACACACGCTGTATTACTTCATCACACGAATTACGACAGGAAAACGATGAAGTTTATCCTTTTTTAATATTTATAAACAATTAATACATTCTAATCACAAAAAATCGCCTAAACATTAAATAAAAACCTGCTGAGCAGGTGAAGAAATTGTTTATATATTTTTTTAAATCCGAAACTGTTTTTTAAGCAATATCTCTGATGATGATTTTGTTGGCAAAATGTACTTTTGAGTTTCATTATCCGATTTACAAAAAAAAAAAGTTTATATTTTAAGTTAGATTTTATACAATTTTGTGTTCAGGGATATGCTTAATAATTCTGTATCTATTATTTAACTGTAACTGCAAATATTTTACTAGAAAAAGACTCACGCGAATGTCGATTAAAACGACAAAACGGGAACTAGTTATAATTGCCAATAAAATATTTTCCTCTTAAAGCTCAAGCTAAATTTCATGAAAATAGTTACAACAAAAAGCAAATTATTTAATTAATTCATTGAAATTAATGAAATTTGTTTACAATGTATAATTTTAGTTCATTTTTTGAAACTTGAAGATTTGAAAACATATTAAGAGATCATTTTTTTATAATCTAAAGTACAAATACGTTGTTTTGTATTATATAAAATAATGCCCATTGTTGACAGTTAATATTTACAATAAATTAATATTTTCAAAAAGAGAAAAACCTTAAAAACAAAAGATTGTTGCCACAACACTTCAGTTTGATATCATCCTTTAAAATAGCATGTACCATTCTTAAACAATACGAGGGCTGTTCGATAAGTCAGTGACTTTTTGAATAAGATATTTTTTTTGCAAATAAGCATTTTATTTCGTTAACGCCATCTATGAATAGACTCTTGTTAAATCTTGAGCAAGCTGGATATTTAGTTTGTGTTTGACAACCATTGAAAGTACATAACCTCGTGAATTTTAACGAAAATGGAAAAAGTGAATTTCGTGTCCTGATTATGCATTATTGTTTACGTAAAAAAACCATTACTGAAACGAAGGAAAGGGTTGATAAATAATATAAGAACTCTGCACCATCAATTTCGATGGTTAATAAGTGGTTTACTGAGTTCCTATGTGATCGTACCAGCAAAAGTGACGCCGAACGTTCAGGTCGTCCAAAAGAGGTCATCACGCCGTAAATCTTCGATAAAATCCATGGAATGATATTGGACGCTAGGAGAGTAAAAGTGCGTAATGTGGCTGAGTCTGTAGGCATCTCAACTGAGCGGGTACTAATACATGAATATTTGGACATGAAAAAACTATTCGCGAGATGGGTGCCGCGATTGCTCACACTCGACCATAAGCGCAACCGTGTGACCACTTTAAAGGAGTGTTTGACGATGTTCAGCAGCAATACGAACGAGTTTTTGCGCCGTTTCGTAACCGTGGACGAAACGTGGATCCATCACAATACACCAAAGACCAAGGAACAATCGAAACAGTGGGTTTCTTCAGGTGAACGTGAACCCAAGAAGGCTAAGGTGGGTCTGTCGGCCAACAAGGTTATGGCCACAGTTTTTTGGGAGGCACGCGGTATCATTCACATCGATTACCTACAGAAGGGTAAAACAATCAACAATCAATATTATTTAGAGCTTTTGGACAGATTCGATACTGATTTGAAGAAAAAAATGCCGTTCCATCAGGACAATGCACGGGTGCACACGTGTGTAGTTGCGATGGCAAAAATCCATAAATTGGGCTACGAACTGCTACCTCATCCAGCATATTCTCCAGATTTAGCCCCCTGCGACTATTTCCTGTTTCCAAACCTGAAGAAATGGCTGGGCGGTAAGAGATTTGGGTCGAATGAAGAGGTCATCACCGAAACAAACGCCTATTTTGAGGGCCATGAGAAAACCTATTATTTGGAAGGAATAAAAAATTGGAAACACGCTAGACTAAGTGTATCGAACTAAAAGGAGATTATGTTGAGAAATAAAACGCTTTTTGCCGCAAAAAAATCTCTTATTCAAAAAGTTACTGACTTTATCAAACAACCCTCGTATTTGGATCATTTGACGCTTTAAAAAATTTAATTTTGTCAGCTTTGTCCTGCTCCCGATTTACAAACAAAAGAAACGAACCTCACAATTTTTATTCCAGATTTCAACTCTGCGGATATTTGATCTAAAAGCAGTTTTTCAGTTTTCTTTCGCTTAGAAAATGGAAAATGTCGCAAAATCATTCCAAAAAGGCAAAGATCATTTAACAGTGTCAGTAAATTACCTTTACTGTGTCATTAAATTCAATGTTGTTATTTTGATATGCATTTGCAAAACTCATAGGCCAACTGCATAGGTGGCACCGCCACAAGGCCACCGTTAACACACGAGTACATTTTCAACTCAAGAGTTCCAGAGGGCTGGGGATAGGCATGGAGGTATTGTTGCATGAAAGGGGGGACAAAAGAGTCGTAGCATGGGTAAAGGGGTTGTTGGATAAGATGGAGAAAAGAGGAAGGGAGAAGGAAAGATTGTAAATAGGAGAGAAAGTACGTGTGAGAAAATTAAAAATATTGTAAATAATAGATAAGTCTTAGGTATTAGCCGCGGAGGCAGACGATGACAATGCGAGGCAAAGCGAGAAAGTAGGGGCATGCGTGCGAGGCAAGGCTATAAGAGCGATTGGTCTTAGAGATAAGGTATGGATGGATGTTAGTTTTTAAGAATTAGTTGTAAGAATATTCTGTAAAAAGACAATGCAAGTGTAAGCCCGTCAATTTTTGAAGGCCAGCAAAGCCAAGAATAAACTTTTATCTAATAAATTAATTAAAAAACTATTTTTGTTTAACTTGCTATAATGGTTACCACACTAAGTGAAAAGTGGAAAAAAGTTTAGCATTTCACACAAAAAAAACACAACTACCTAGCATCAATATAGGAGAAGATAGTTATAAATAATACTAATTTGTTAAAGCAATTAGGTTTATTAGATTTTTTAAAAATTATTACCTCACTCTAAGTACAAAGTGGACAAAAAGTTAAAAAATTATAAAAAAACACACAATTTTCTATTATAATTCAAAATGAATATCATTAATAATAATAAATTATTTAAACCATTAATTTTTTAACTTTAATTAATTATCCACCTCACTATAATTGTAAATTACACAAAAACGTAAAAATTGTAGGAAACCCCGCAACTTTCTACTATTATTCAAACTGAATATTATTACCAATAATAATAAACAAAATCTGCCCGCCTGGCCAGCACGCTCTCATCGCGCGCGTATCGCTATTGTGAGTCCGCCTGGGACAAGCGACTATTGGTTCTGGTACTTCGCGTTCGTTAATATATTTATCTCGAGCTTCGCGCTTGATAATATATTTACCTCGCGCTACGAGCTTGTTTTGGATGAAGATTTATTTTTATTTTTCAATAATCGTTTTAAATATGATAAAACAATCGTAAAAACACTTTTATGCCCAAATTAAAATGCATCTTTAAAAGGATATCTACTCTTTCTAGCTCCCGTTTTCGGTACCTGCTGGCGAAATGGCCGACCACCAGTCCTAATAACTCTGGTACTTTTTTTTACCGAAAAATGTCAATGGGAGAAAATGTTCGCAATTTCAAGTACTACGAATAACCGTATAAAGAATTTTTTTCGACACTATAAAAGAGTGAACCAAAGGCCAATGGAATAGATTAATTTTCTCAAACGTTATCGTGCTCACAGACAGACATATGGACAGACATATTCGTAAAAACCTGTTTTAAATATTTTTCTTTAATCGCAACTTTTCAGCATAATCCAAATTGAATATTATTAAAAATAATAATTGTTTAAACATTTCATGTGAGCATTTAAGATAATAATTCAAAAAGCTGAAAAGGCCAATTTCGTAATATTATTTGTTTATGCATTTTTGCGCTGTGAAGAAGAAGTAAAAATAGCAAATCAGAATTATCTTAAAAATTTGATGCTGAAAATTTCTAAAAAAAGAAAATTAAAATCGATTTAGAAATACGACCTGTGAGTGATTACGAATAGCAAATTCCTATTATAGACGACAGTGGTCCGTACGCGGGCGCCGGTCAATTCGAGTCGAGTCGAGTGCGCGCGCAACAATAAAAAATCGCTCGTATCTTAGAACGCCTTTCGCATAATAGTTTTATAATATCTTTACTTCTTTTTTCTTAGGAAACATGACGAGTGAACAGTCGACCTACAGGTCCTACGGGTACCTATAGGAGACGAAATCATTGAATTGGAGCAAAGAAACAATTAGAATATTCATAACTAAGTTTAATGAAGATTATGACTTAAAAAAGAACTTTTCTATAACCCCGAATGGGTATAAATTCATACACAGTTTCACCAGCCTGTAGGGGAAAATTTTCAATTTTCTATTTCTTTGTAAGCGGGATATTTTTTCATTTTTCATATATTTACAGAGTTGCCTCATAAAAAGACTTGCATTTAATTGATTAGGATTGAAAAATTGATTTTCTTTAATAACTCATGTTTCATCCCGTCCCTTATATTTCAGCATGAACAGAAAAAACCGAGTGCAATCCGTTTTAGAGCCGTTTTCCTGTGTTTTTGGCGTGATCAAACCTAACCTGAAAATGACTAAAAAATATAATTTTATATCATATTCTTTTTTTTTATTTTGTTAAATTCTCTAGTGTTGTCTATGCAAGTCTTAATACCGGGTCCAAGGGAGGAAATTTGGGTTTTAAAATTTGAAAGATATTTTGTTTTTAAAATGTTAGTTATTTTTCTGAAGTGGAAAAGTGAGTTCTTAAAACATTTTTGTTCAGTTGAAGAGGAAACTTTTGTTTTTAATATTTTTCTTACTTGGAAATTCAAAAAATGTAACTACACTGGGACGTTTACGAGCACGGAACAAGAGGCACAGAAGGAGAAAATATCAAATTTAGGAGTTTTTAGGTTTATTATTTAATCTTTTTTTTCAATTTTTAGGATTTCATAGGAAACCCTTAAGACAGTCGGGAAAATTGCTGTCCATCCGCGAAGATTGGGGTGATCCAAAAATGCATTAAAATTTTTTTTTCGAATTTGTAAGCATAACGCCCGAAAATTGGTATGCTAATGCTAGGTGGTTGCGGTTTTTTCTGATATTTTAACATTTTTCCCACTTATCACTTAGTATAGTAATAATGAATGCAAGTTCAATCAAAATAGCTGTTTAACCAATTCATTATTTTTTATCGCTACCTTCTCTAAATGATTCCCGGAGATTACCTAGGCAACCTCCAGGAGGGGGGGCTGATACGTAAAAAAATGTGCAATACCAAGTTTTCCTTTTACGCTGTGCAATAAACTTCTTGTTATAATTCAAAACAAAACTTTTACAACTCATTTACAGACCTATTCTTCCTACCTGATATAGTAATTATTCCATTCTTTATATTTGTCTCCCATGGAAAATAGCTTCTCTGTTTAAATTATTTTTTTGTTTCACATTGGAAAAAGAGCAAAAAAATTCACTTAAAAAAATTATTCTTGTTCAAGTTCACTTATTATTTGTTCATAACTAAAAAGTCAAAGCAAAACTGAAAATCTGAAAAAAAACTTTTTAGCATTACTCTAAGAAAAGATAATTATAAACAATAAGCAATTGTTTAAATAAACATGTATGTTAAGTTGCAATAATTATTATCTCACTAAGTGGAAAGTGGACCAAAAGTTTAAGAGTTAGCAAAAACACAACTTTTCGCACTTTTTAAAGAGAAGACAGTTATAAACATTATTAAATTGTTTAAACTATTGTTTTACCTCACTCTAATTGGAAATTGGACAAAAAGTGGACTAGTTTTTGAAAACCGCAACTTTCTTTTATTTTTGTCAAAGAATATTCATTTATTCATCAATATCTATTGTTTCCCTTCAAAGTAATCCCCCTCAGATATAATACACTTATTTCAGCGGTGCGGCCTTTATTTCCTCAATCGTGGCAAAAAATCGTCCTTTCATGGGTCTTTTCTGTTTTGGGAACAGGAAAAAGTTGCAGGAGGCCATGTCTGGCGAATACGGTGGTAGCTGAGGCATGATTATGGTGTTGTTTTTGGTTAAAAAAAAAATCACGAACAAGCAACGATGGGTGAGCAGGTGCGTTATCGTGATGCAAAAGCAAAGAATTGTTTCGCTACAAATCCGAGAGTTTTTTTCGTATTGCATCGCGCAAACGACATGGCATGAGCCAACCTATATGCCGATATCTTCAGCAACTTCTCTAATAAAGATTCGACGATTCTCTACAACAATTGTCTTCACTTCTTTAACATTTTCATCGGTTGTTGACTTGCTCGGGCGTCCAGGACAGGCATCATCATTAACATCTCGGCCTTCTGTGAAGAGCTTGTACCAATTATAAACACTTTGTTGCTTAAAGTAGACTCGCCAAATGCAACAGTCCATATTTCAAGTGCGTTGTAGCACTTAATTTTATTTTTTCACACTAAATTTAATTCAGATTCTTTAATCCATTTTCGATATACAAAAATCGCCAAGCATACCAAAACACGTCTAAAGGGTTATCAGTATCAGGTTTTACTCAAAAACCTAAAAATTAACAATTTTAACCCAAAAACCGTTACAAATAAACAATTTTGTAATTTGACACGTTCAAAATTGTATCATTTTTAATTAAAATTGTGAAATTTCAGAAAATTTGTAAGTTAAATAAATATAAAGAAATGGTAAATTAAAAACTGTTTAACTACTTCATAACATCATAAAATTTAAATCTTGAGGGATGCTAATTTTCAATTAATTTAAAAAGCGTAAGCTCTTCCACATTAAGAATTCCACGGAATCTAGAGAAAAAAATGCAACATTTTCGTAATCATTTGTCATAGATAGCGAATAGTAAGTTGGTTGTTGAGTTTTTTTTCAGTTTGAAAGTTAAAAATCTGTGATTAAAATATGTGGAATGTCTCGGAAACGCATAAGCCATACAATAAGGACCCAATGAAACATTCTGAAAAATGGACTACTGTATTTTACTCCCAGCAACACAAAACGGGAGTATATGAGTTTGGATGCAAATCCATTATCAGGAAAAAACTCAAGATTCGTTGCATGAAAAGAAAACTACAGTTTTGCACATAATAATCTTTTTTAGACTTTCCAATTAGTAAGAGAAATAAAAACAAACTTACGACTTCATCTTTGAAATTTCGCGATATTTTTATTTGTTCTGGTTCCTGATCTTCATTCGCGTTCTTATCAAGTCTATGCGTAAATAAACGTTCAGCTTCTTGTCTTAGCTGCATTCCGTGCTCTGCAATTTCCTCACTTGCTAAGTTTGAAGTCATTATAAATATTGCACTTTTACACTCAATTGTCTTTCCTTTTCCATCAGTCAGTCGCCCCTAATAACAACAAATGCAGAGTTTTCATGTACGAGTGCATACCTGACAAACGTCGCTAAGGCTAAATACTTGTTCAGTTATAGCAATGTTTAACTGCTGGATATTGTATAAAAAAATACCTCATCAAAAAGTTGCAAAAGAACTGTTAATACATCAGGATGTGCTTTATCCACTTCATCAAATAATACAACAGCATTTGGATATTTTCTTAAAAGCTTAGTCAACTGACCCCCATCATCATGACCTACGTATCTAAAACAAAATAATTTTAATTTAATAAAAAAGAAACTAATAATTTACATGTTAAACATTATTTCTTTGTGTATGTGACGTGGAACGAAAAAACCAGCTTAGTACCCAAGATTTATTTTACAAGGAAAAGCGGATCAAAGTAAAATGAAGACGAACAGGTATCAAAGGTGCTCTCGTACTAACGCAATTGAGCGGTCCGTATCTCTGTGAAGGCTTAAGAAACATGAACGGGAACAACGGTTGCCTACGGCCTACTACGGTAAGAATGAACGATTAGCAATGAATAATAATCATATCATGTGTTAATTTGATGTTGTATTACGGTTTAGAAAACAAAATTGAAAATGTCTGGAACTATCAGAAAAAACTGTCTAATCGCGCGCATCGAGTGATGTTCAATAAAGCCAAGCGCATTAGAGCTTCGAACTATCACCCAGACACGACGCGTGAGACTGTTCGTGCAAGAGTCGAGCGCAATGCGAATAAAATCTCGTTCAACTATGAGCTAAAGAAAATTCAATTTTGATCGTGGATCAAAGGAGATTTTTTTATTCGATAGAATGGCATTTTCTAGATTAAAAATTAATAAAAACAGGCAAATCAATTTTTCGATCCTATGACTAGTTTCTTCGTTCACATCACACACGTAGACGTGCGCGCGCGGTCTACTATCATTTTACCCTGGAGGTGCTCCAATAAGTTTTGCGACTTCATGCTTTTCTTGATATTCAGACATATCAAGCCTAATGAAGCTTCCAGTTTTATTTTTGTGAATGTAGCTAGCTAACTGTTTTGCTAATTCTGTTTTACCGATCCCTGATGAGCCAAGAAATAGAAAGACTAATGGATGTTCTTCATCTATCCAACCGTTCTCCTTTCTTCGGATAGCTGCAATTATCTTAATATGTACAAACATATTATACAAATACAATAAATCTGATGAAATGGATTTTAGCATAAAATTTACCAGAAGCAACGACGGAAATGGCACCCTCTTGTCCAACTATGTACTGTTTTAATTTTTGTTCTAAAGGAAATCTTCTTCTCTCTTCTGCTTCCTAAACAAGCAATATGCAGATTGTAAAAATTAATCAATGCTAATTAATTATTACAACTAGACATTTTTATTTCGGAAAAGGCAGATTTATAAACTAACATTTTCTTTAAGTATTTCGTCGTATTTAAGAGTATATTCAATAAGCAATTCTTTAACTTCTCCTTCTTTTGCATAATCTATAGCACGATGGCCTACTTCATTTTCTATTGCAGGATTTGCTCCTGCATCCAGTAAGTATTTGACACATTCTTTGGAATTTGATAAAGTCGCGTAGTGAAGTGCTGTACAGCCTTTAAAAGTGGCTCTTTTATTTAAATGGTCTGAAAATTCTTCATCACGTTTTGTGAGCACTGGAATATTTCAATAAGCACATTTCAGTTTTCTATAGTAATTTTATATTATTAAAAAACCACAGATTCTTTCACAACCAAAGGTAGTTGTTAAAAAATGAATTTAAAAAAAAAGTCTTAGTCTTAGTTTCCGTGGGTCACGTGACCAGATTCCTATCTTATCGCCACTTTTTTAATTTCGCTAAGAATGGTGGGTCTGGTTCAAAATTTATATAATTATGAAAAAAATGATGTTGTGAATAATTTCTTTTGCTTTTTTTATAATTATTAAAGTTTAGGACCAGGCCCACCTTTCTTAGTGCTTTTTATTTATTATCCCAAATTTTCAACTCGGTGTGGCGCTTCGTGTGAAAATAAGTTGGGAAATAAGAAAGGTGGCGGTAAGGTAGGAATCTAGTCACGTGACCCACTCGTCACATGGCCTTAAGTAAGTTAAATCGAATGTTATAGGATTGTTTGCATAAATTAAGATTTAATAGATAAAAATGATGTAGCACATCGAGGTTTTAAGTATATCGGCGTCAAAAGGTAAGAAAAGTATTATTTTATTTTTGCCAACGGACTCGCAATCTACGCAAAAAATTCCTATGAGAATTGCCTGGTGCTATTTAATGGACAGAAAAAAGTCTAACTATGTCAGGTTGTGTATGTAATTGGAAAATTATTATAAATAAAGCTTACCATCTAGGGTATGTAAGCCCTTTTCCATTGCGGTTTTGTAAACATTAATAAATTCGTCCCCTGCGTTTATATCGGCTCCATTCGATATTAAAAATTTTACCACTTCTGATTTTCCATTAATAGCAGCAACATGTAAAGCCGTCCAGCCCAAAGGATGCTTCGAATTTACATTCATACCATCAGCTAAAGCCTAAAATTTACTTAAGTAACATTATGTCTAGTAAAACATCACTCTTACTACTTTAAAATTAACCAGCGTATCTCATTCCATTTACGAGAAACGTTCTAATAATTCCAATTTTAAGCATTAAAAAAAAAAGTTAGATATCTGAAGTCATCGAAACCCATAGATTCCGAATTATTATGTTTAGGCTGTTAACTATGAAATTAAAAAAAATCTACTTCTAAATTTTAATCCGAAAACTTAACAAAACACCCTTGAGTGTCGTCTACTCTATTGAGATAGCCTCTCGTTATTTATGATCTCGTCATTTATGATCGTATTCTTATTTCAATTTCGGAAAGGATACTTTAAAGCCTTCAGACCATTTAAACGAGCTTCCTGGTCCTTTAAAAATATCTACCTGAGTGCCTGCGGAGAATTTCTTTGAGATTCTTTGACCTAAAGAATCTTTAGTATATACTCAAAGATTATTTTCGGTAGAGCTGTTTATAATATTTGTTGTGTAAATAAGCAATTTGAATTTGAGGTAAGGCTCAGATACATCCTGGCATGCCATATACAAAACAACGTTGAAAGTCAGTCAATTATAGGTTTTATGTTAGACGCGACTTTTAAGAGAGAGGGAAGACTCGCGAAAACTTCCCTCTCCACCTACCACGACATTCTTACGCAAATAGCGGCGCCGCTGCCATGTTTCAAGAACGGGGTATAGATGACATTTGGAGAATGAATGGTGAGTGGTGGCAGGTGTTTCACGGGATCTCGAGCTTTCGAACGAAAGCCCGATTTCTCGGGTACATAATACCTCAATTATCAGCAATAATAATGCTCGGAAGTTTTTTGTTGTTGTTGATGTATTCATTAAAAAGAGCAATTTAAAAACTGGCGAAGGGTGTAAGAACCTCGACTTCGATTTTTTCAGATTAAAGCCCCCTTTCTTCCGCGCACGTCTCATATATATTTTTCAAATTTTTCTATTAAAAATAAAAATATCCACATACGCTGAAATAAACACCAAAGATAGCACTGTTTTATTTCCATTTTCATGAAAAAGCGTGAATTTCCTAGCTTATTTACAAGCGTTTAAATACTTGCGACGTCACATCAAGATGGCGCAATGACCGCGACAGAAATAGTAATTTGAAATGTGTACAACTTTTTCTTGTTCAAATATAAATTTTAAAAGTGGGGTTTTCACCATATTGGTATTTTGTGTTATTTTAGAACTTTAGGACATTAATATGCATAAACTAAAAAAAAATTAGTGGATGGCGTTATTTTTGCCCTCCAAATCAAAATAGCCGTAACTGCAGTTCGGTTAAGTCGTCTGTCACTTTTATGAATCTTTAAGATGAGATTGAAATAGCCCCAATTTTCGCAGTTTTTCTAGTTATCCATTGTGTATATCGTATTACAAAATAGATATTCAATAAACACTATATGAACCAAGGCACTAAAGAGTGATTTACTACCACCTCTGGCACAGCCTTAGCCCTGATACCAGTCCGTCAAACGGGCGATCGTCTTTTCCTCCACGGCTACCTGCGTAACCTTCCCCTTCCACTGCTCAACGACACTAACCCTCACTTGATTCGAAGTTGCTTCAGGCCCTCGATGTTATGTCCCCAATAAATACAATGCCTTTGTCTTTCAAATTACCCATTTCCTCGCTATTTCCACGCATATACCTCGATTAAAAATGCTAATAGGCCGACGAAATCCCTCACATTTTGACGAGTTGGAAAATATAATTGTTAATATATAGTAGGTAGATTCTCAACAATTTCAATTAGAATATTAAGCTTTCATAAGCTCCCCATTGGGTTAATGAAGTGATTCAAAATAAATGTTCTATTTTTCATTTTTTGAAAATTATTAAAAGAGAATATTATTTAAAATATGGATAACTTGATAATCGCTTTGGGAATTTTATTAACCCTCATAACTTAGTTTTGGAGAAATTGTTGATGTACACTGTTGGCTTTAGAGTCAGATGAATTGAAAACAATTGAGTTGTTTCAAACGTTTTGGCACATAATGGCCATCCTTATCAGTGAGTTTTCTTAAATCTATGAAAAGTACATAATTTCTTGCAATTTTGCTCTTTTACAATTGAAAGTACTATTCTTAAAAAATAAATCTTTTAACGACGAACAAGATATGAAAAAACAATTAAAACGTAGTAGGAAAATTTTATAACAACATTTTTAAAAAAACTTTTTTTTTAATATTCAGAAAAGACTGCAGTCGAAGAACTCTTTTAAACTTATTTTAAAGCCATGGATATTAAATCAATTTTTTTAATGAAACCCTTAAACAAAGCTTTTTTCGTAAAAGAGAAATAGTGTTAATTAATGCATTTTTCTAGTATGATGAGGAATTATATCTGTGAAAGTGAAATTTTTTCTCTTGAAAGTCGCACTGTAGTAAAAATACAAAATTTAAAAAAAACTTTGTAAATAAAAAAAAATAGAGAAAAACTTCTTGCCCAAAGAACTTTAATATTGAATAAAATTTTGGAGAATTAAGATTCGCTATTTGGGTAAAAATAATATGTTTTTTCATATTTTGGAATAAAAATCGATTTTTTAAACAATTTCTTTTACAAAATGGAGTTGCGATGTTTCAGTAGTCGCGGAAAGTCAAAAATATCAGGAAAAAAGTAGACAAAGTCACTTGCGGACGATGCCTTTGTCGAAGAGCTTGAGCGCAGTCTCAAAATACAACACCAGAACATGCGTAAGGGACTCTGCGTATTTAGCGGCTGTTCCGACCTTACCAGAACGATCGTCGCTAGTGTATAGCCGAATTTAACCGTGACTTATTTCCCGTGGATATCCGATCAGACTCCGAGCTAATTCACGAGGCTAAAAGATACATAAGGCAAGCGATTCTTTTCGTTTCTCAATTCCCGCCGCACTCGGTCACTTTTACAACGTGAAAAAGAGACAAAGTCCTTTATGTTCTTTTTCATGTGTATGCTGATGACGTATTGCCTTCCTTGTACAAATTTTAGGACACGCAAAGTGCTTTGCATATCTTTTTCTATTATATTTTTCAACTTGTTTGACTTTCCTCATTTATGAACAATAGTTTTTTGCAATAAATATTAATAATTAATCGAATTTATTAACACAGTTAGATGCAGCTTTCCCTTGCAAATCCAACGATAACAAAAACTCATTTTTCATAAAAATGTCACGTATGTATCTTTTTAGTTTGACGGCAGTATTCCTATTTAAAGAATATCAGCTTGTCCAAAAAAATCATTGAAATATTTCATTGAAATTTTTAATTTTATCATAAAATTTTCGTACTACATTTTAATTGTTTTTTCATTAGTTGATCTTCGTTAAAAGATTTCTTTTTTAAGAATAGTACTTTCAATGGTAAAAGTTCATACATGCAAGAAATTATGTACTTTTCAAAGATTTAAGAAAACTCACTGATAAGGATCGCCATTATGTGCCAAAACGTTTGAAACAACTCAATTGTTTTCAATTCACCTGACTCCAAAGCCAACAATGTACATCAACAATTTATGGAAAACTAAGTTTTGAGGGTCAATAAAATTCCCTCAGCGATTATCAAGTTATCATTATTTTAAGTAATATTCTCTTTTAATAATTTTCAAAATATGCGGTTTTTTTCAACAGCTTTACCAACGAAAAAAACAATAGAAAATTTATTTTGAAGCGCCTCATTAACTCAGTGGGGAAATCATGAAAATTTAATATTCTAATTGAAATTGTTGAGAATCTACCTATATTAACAATTATATTTTCCAACTCGTCAAAATGTGAGGGATTTCGTCAGTCTATTAGCATTTTTAATCGAGGTATAGGCGTGGAAATGGGTAATTTGAAAGAACAAGGCATTATCTTTATGGGGGACATAGCATCGAGGGCCTGAAGCAACTTCGAATCCAGTGAGGGGTAGTGTCATTACGCAGTGGAAGGGGAAGGTTACGCAGGTAGCCGTGAGGGAAAAGACGATCGCCCGCTCCGGCAGACCCGGCGACTAAGCGGGCCGAGACAGTGTGAGTGGTAAGGGTCCCACTGGAAAAGGAAGGATCACAGGTAGCTTACACTCGTTTGGGATTCACCCCCAAGGACAGAGGCAAGAGTGAAAAGAAAGAGAGAATGAATGAAAAGGAAGAAAGATATAATAGACCTTATGAGGGAGTCACGCCGGTTATACTGAAATATTCGGTCTGATCATCGGTGTTTTTAGAGGTACCAAGCTGCTGCTGGAGGTGCCTGAACAGCATCCCTGCATGGCAACGAATTGCCAAGATACTTGCGGGTAAGATGTAGAAGGCAGTCATCCTTGGGTTGCTCCGTGTCCTCAGGGTGCACGAGAATTTTGTCGGATCGTCGAATTGATTCCATTAGCAGAATGTAACCCCCTATCTCAGGTAAAATTCTAGCTAAAACCACGTCTCACAACCTTGAGGTGGATGGCCACAGGGTTCGAACCGAGCAGAGAGAGAGAAATTTGACAATGGGTTGACGTCACTCCCCCCCCCCCCCCCCCCCCCCCCCCCCGACTCCTCTATTGTCTAGTTAAACCAGTTATGGCTAGAGTGAAAATACAGAAAATTTATTTTCCCCATAGTGGGACATTTGTGCTTTGGCTTAGTAGTAAATAATTTGAAACATCGAAATGCGGCTTAGAACCTATTTTTAACCTTGATTCAATTTTACTATGTTTTTAATGAAAAAGAATTTTTTTTTATCATCTGACAATATTGGATTATTTATTAAAAAAGGGCAAATATGTATATCAGATATTGAAAAGTGAAGAACTTGCGGCTGAATTGTTTTAAATAGAATGCATTAAATTGATTCATCACAATTTCAGAGCATTGCATCCTACATTTAAACTTTCAAATTTACAATTGTAATTATTTCCTTTTTAAGTTGTTAATTTGCGAGAAAGAGTGTTGTCCTTTATTTCTTAAATAATAATTAGAAAATTATTATTTTAAAACAGTTTAAAATAGTAATTATTTTACGTCTAACGACACGAGTCTAATATAATTAAAAAATGTATTGATTCTTTCTTCAATTTTTGAGGATAACAAATTATGGCGTGGATTTATATTTTTTTAGCAGAAATCTTTGAAGTTTTCTATGCATACAAGTTTTTCAACCAAATAGTTACATTTTTCACCACTTAATTTTTTTCCAAAAAATACCAATGTGAATTTTTACACAATTAGTTCAATTTGTAACCAAATACTTCAGTTGTATACTAAAACGATGAATTTTGAAGCTTTTTAAGTTTATTTATCAATATTAATATTATTTATAAAATTACACAGGTCGACAAAAATGACATATTTTTTTGTACCCAAAGACCGGGTCATGTAACCCCGAAGGATTTTTGTATCCTAAAACCAAATCAGTTATCCAAATTTTTCCTATACGTCAGGTTGTTGAGATATCCTAACCTAAAAGTGCAAAAATAGCTATTTTTAGTCAGATCAGAAAAATGAATTGCTACACAAGTACAGTGAAACTCTTTTATAGCGCCGATTGTGGGGCTAACGGTGGGTGGGAACAAACTCATTATAGCCCGCTCCGCTTTTATTTGTTTACGCCTGAGTGACAACCGCAGACCCCACGCACCCCGTGTAGCTCCTGTTACACCTAACTGCGGCGCACAAAACTTCTGATTTCCGGTCAGGTGCTTTTCTAATTAAGCTATTAGAGGGATCAGAATAAGAACTCTTAATTCAAGAAAATAACGCTATTTTTTAGCTAGGTGTTAATGGAACAAGTAATTGTTTTTAAGGGCATGTGATGCTTAGAAAATTGTCGATTTTACCAGTTTTAGGTTCCCCCAGCTTTTTTCCTAGAATAATAAATATTTTGACTTAAAAATCTGGGAAATGATATCAAACATGCTAACGGACGTCCCCACACACTTTTTTGTGTTTTTTTTTTATCAAGAAATTTTTAATATTGCTAACGACGTGCGTGTAATTTCGAGGTTATGTGTGTTACAATTCACCCGAGCGTTACTTCCAAACTACACAATATTTTTGGCCGAAAATTTTGGACTTACAAATAAACATAGTAACTAATCTCTCGGAACTAACCTTGTTTGCAAGCAATCAAAGAAGTTTATTTCATAAATAATTTCCAGATTATCGGAAAGGCACAGTGAAAAACGACGTAACCTCAAAATAATGCATATGCATAATTTTGTATTTAGCACAATAAATTTTTTTATTATTATCCCTCAAAAAAGAGTCCGGGGACGTCTATTATGATATTTTATAGCATCTCCGAACTCAGTTTTTTGAAAAATTTCATTTTTGTGGAAAAAAAGCCGGGCGAACTTGTACCCGATTGACCACACGACGAAGTATCACATGTACTTAAATTGAAAAAATCGTTAAAATTTCAGTTTCAAAAATTAATTTACAACTACAGAAGTAAAATAACATGGTTTAAATATTTTAAATCTTCTATTCATACAAGTTTTTTTTTAACAAAATAGTTCAAAGTTTTCACTAATGATATGCATTTCTAAGAATTTCGTTTAACTTTCCTTCGCACAGTTTCATTTACAGACGAAATATGTACTATAAATTCTCAATAAAAACTTAAATAGTTGAATTTTCAATAAACAATCAAATGAAATGTTAACTAGTAGGTAGTATAACTTTTAATGAAGTAGTTCAATTTTCAACTAAGACGTTCAATTTTCCACAAAAGAGGACAAATTGTTCACAAAATACTAGAATTTTTAGACAAAGAGGTAAATTTGTAAACCAAGAAGATAATTTTCCGACAAAAAATGCAAAATTTACATTTTCAATAAAAAAAAAATCAATTTCTACCTTAACAAACGAACTTCCAAAAAATAGTTGATTTGTCAAGTAAAGAAATTACTTTTTCAATCAAATGATGCAATGATTAAATTTCTAATTACAAAATAAATTTTTAAAGAAAAACCTTTTTTAAATAGTTAAATTTTTAAACAATAAAATGAATTTACAACAATTCACTTCAACTTTGATACATGTAGTTGAATTTTCAAGCAAGACAATTTATTTTACATAAAAAAGACAACTTTTTAATAAAAAATATATTTTTCAATTTTCAAACAGAAAAATAAATTTTCAATCAATTATGTAGTTAATTTTTAAATTAAACTAAATCAATTTTTCACTAGAAATGGTTTAGTTAACTTTTCATTTGGAAAAATTAATTCTCAAGCAATAAAAACGTGTTTTCAACAATATAGTTAAACAATGAGTACAAAAGGAAAAAATCCATTTCTTTTCCGTTCCGCAAAATTGTGGTGAGCAGTGGAAAAATGCAATTTTACGACACGAAAGCGACTTTTTGTGCAAAGCTGGGCAAATCGTTTGCGAGGAACATTTTTTCGAGACAGAAATTATTCGGGAAAAACAGGTTTTAGCTTCTGATGGAAGCGTTATGTCGGTAAGTACTTCAATTTTCATAACGAAATTTTATAAAGAAAACATAACCTCTTCTCAAGCTTCATAGCTTGATTGTAATATTTTAGAATTTTTGATTTTTTGTCAATACATACAATAAAGGAACGTCAAAGTAAAAATTTACTAATTTTTGAATACTTAAATAAGTATAGTTTACAATTATAGGATACTAAAAGCAACAGATTTTCCTTTAAGAAATACCCAAGAAAAAATTTTGAGATTTTTAAATGTACAGGTTATCTGGTTCGATCCTGTTAATTTGACAATTCTAATATATTTTCAAACTGAAAAAAAAACTTATAAAGAATAGAAATAAAAACTTCGATATTTTTAAACTTATAGACAGTCGTATTGTGCCATTATTTATGTGCCTCTTTTAATCATGTCCATTTTTATAAATTTCAATTTATCGTAATCAAGTAAATAAAAACTATAAAATATGAAATAAAATATGTTTTTTACGTGGGAAATGAGTAGACACGCATTTTTTAAATTAACATAGCGACATTTTTACATTTTTACAAGTATTTGAAATTTTAAAGGTACAATAAGTTTTTTTTCATTTGTTTTCATCAATTTGTTTAAATAATTGAAAATTATTTAATCAATGCTGAACATATCCTTAATTTGCTCTATTTCAAACAGGGATATTCCAGTGCGCAAATTACACAATTCCGGATAAAAATACGATTAGTATTTTCATGTCTTCTAAGATGCCTATTGCCTGTGGGCACATTTTGATTTGAAGTTCATAAAGTTAGAGTAAATGTTTACTGAAACCTTAAAAATACATAGTATCTATAATAGTAAATTTACAAAATAGTAATACTTATCAAAAGGAAAATTTCAAGCAAACCTACATGTCATTACTTAATTGAATTTTTCACAGTGTGTCCCGTATCTCATTTATAATTGATAAATATTGTTAACATAAAGAAAAATGTTAGGAAATTTATAATTATAAACCTATCTAATGTTTCTCTTTGTATTAAAATATATTTGTTATTTAATAAACATCTGTAATTTAACGTCGCATTGGGGAGAACTAACAGGCGTTTGTCTGATAACGCTGCACTGAATTTGGCTTATTCCCTTTATTTTCACTGCTGCACCCTGACCACATGAATAACTGCTAAACTTTTTCCCTTATTCAATGTTTTAGGATGAAAATCAATAGAATCACTTATAGCTTAAAATCCTGTTCTAATAAAAATATTCAACATCAGTGCGCTTGTTGAGTCTCTACCGGAAATTCTTATGTTTATGTTCATAACCAACAACGAAACTAGAACGGGTTTAGCTGGAATGAAGACCATTTTTCCACTACACCTTTTTGCAAGAAAGTTTTCTCTATTATTTAATTTTGTATTGAAAAATGTTACATGCGTTTTTAAAACAAGCATCTATTTAGTTATTATATTTAAAAACAATGCACACGTGCTAACTTGTGTAAATGTCAAATTTCTATCCACTGCGAATTTCAGGGTTTGGCCGTCGTGGGCGCTGCCTGTCATATCCGGTTAATATCAAGGTCAAGTCCGTACCCAAAATTTTCGAAACGATTAATGGAATGTTATTAATAATATGTCGAAAGTAACAAAGTATTTCATGATTGAATAATAAAAAAAACTTAACTGAACAGAATGGTGATAGATAATTTTTTAATGTGAAAAATTGTCGTGAAATGTCTACCAGTGTAATTTGTGAATAATAATGCGCCAAATTGTTAAAATAACAGGTCACTAAAAACAATTTGACAGATTTGTGAAAGTGACTGTAAAAACTAAATGCTTCCATATTTGTATTTTTCTATTCAATAAAACAGCTTTATATTTTTGAGAGAGATTTGTAGTCACCATTTCTATGAAAATTTCTTGCAAAAAAAATTATAATATTTTGCTATTTTTTAATTTAATTTGTTCATATTAATTGTATCACACAAAAATCAAATTATTTGTATTCTGGGAACACTTGCGCTGATTTAAGATGATTTTCATTATATGCAAGATCGTCCTTAGAGAGTCAGCGAAGGCAAATAATACTGTGAACTCAGGGGGCCTCAAAACGTCGACATTTGATGGAATCCGCTAAATTTTTTTTTACGTAAAACCAATATTCTCATTAAGATGAGAATAGATAATTCTCATTAGGATGAGATTGTAAGAAGATGATATTTAAGCAGTGATTGCGTCACTCGAACGTTATACACATTGCCCGACTCCGCATTACGTAATCAATGCTCGATTCGTTGGGACTCGTCAAACTTTGTGGGACTCAGTACGAATCCGTAGATCCAGCGGTGGGTCAATGTCAGAATTCACTAAAATCGTTCGGATTCTCACGAATTCGTTTGTTTTGTTCAAACGATTTCAAATGAATCCTGAGTGGTGCACCCCTCGCTTCGGCTTTAACGAACACATTCTCATCACGTATCTCGTGGTTCGCACTCGAGTTTATCCCTGAAACTTTAAATCATTGCCATAAGTGCATATTATTATAATTCATAACATGCATTGGTATTAAAACAGGCGTAGTTTCATTGATCGTCTTGACTTTTTTATAACTGAAAAAGTTTTTTTTTTTTAAATTTCAAACATTTTATCTAATACGCGCTTGATCCCAAACTTCGAAATGAAATATACTGAAAAACTGCTCCATTGAATTTTCATTATTAAATTAGAAATTTTTGTAAACAAATATAGATTGCTAAAAAAAGGGTATAATTTTTTCACTTTTTTGTTGATTAATATTCCTAATACATTCCAGAATATACTGTAAATATTTCAATGTGGAGAAATGAATAGTTATTGAATGATGAATTTTTATCTGAAGCCGTTACACGCGAGCACGCTTGAAGCCTGTAACGACTTCAGCTAAAAAATTTTGTTAATTAAAGTCCTTTATTTTATATAATTTGTGATACTCAAGTGTACTTAGGCTATCGTTTGGTGTACAACAGTAACTCATGTGTTGTCACTGCTCTTGGCATGCAAAAATGAAACCCTCCGTACCAGACTTCAATCCGGGCGATTTAAGGAAAGCAAACGTTAGCTCACAAGACATTGACTGATCCTTCACATTTCTGTGGAAGATACCGTGCATCCTCTTATCGAGGAGCTGTTCACGAAAGTTTTTCTCTTGTGCTTTCTTAATCCGGGCTTTCAGGAGTGAGTACACGAGATAGATAAGATTTGATGCATTTTGCTCACCCCTAATACTGAAGTCAAGTCTGAGTGTTTCAGCAGCCATTCAAGATTCAATATTCCGCGACCACCTTGACAGAGTGATACTTCGTTCCTCGCCGACAGTTCGGAAGACCAAATCTGCCGGATGAGGCGTTTGTATTTGCTTCGGAGAGTGTCCTTTATAGATGTCACATCCTGAATGCGGCTCTGTAGCACGCCCAGGTATGTATAAGTCTCTCCAGCGTAAGGGTGTCGTATAGCGCTTCTATCGACGAGCCCAGGGTCTTCAGGGATGCCATTAAGTTTTCTTTGCTTCAAATAAACCTTGGTGCATTTGTCTAACCCAAATTCCATTCCTATTTCTATTAGTATATCGTTCGACAATCCCTAGAGCTAGATGTAGTTGCTCTTTGTTTTTAGCATAGATCTTAATATCGTCCATGCACATAAGTGACCTTGTACTTTCGATCTGCAGGTTTACCGTAAAAGTAACCGTCGGAATGGCGAAGTGCTAGAGATAGTGGCAATAATGTAAGGCAAAAGAGGAGTGGCCTCATGGTGTCGCCCTGAAAGACACCTCTCTGAAAGGTGAACTTGTTAGTCGTCAAACGATTTTTTCAGATGAAATAGTAATTCTGGTTTTCCAGAGCGACTTTAATCTCTCTATGCACCTCACGATTTGTGGATGAACCTTTAAGCTTTTCGAAAAACAGATGATAAGTCTATGGGAAGTCGAATCGAAAACTTTCCGGTAATCAATCCAGACCATCGATAGGTCACGCTGGTAGGATGATGCATCTTGGCAGACACATCTATCGATAAACAGGTTCTCCCAACATCCTGTTACGCCTTTCTTTGAGCCTCGTTGTTCATACATTTCTTGCCACACAGGTTCAATTTCCCGAACAATCCTATCATTTAGGATAGCTGTGAATATCTTATACAG
>NC_046660.1:122842261-122855243 GCF_010883055.1 Belonocnema kinseyi | reverse complement strand
GCCTTTCTTTGAGCCTCGTTGTTCATACATTTCTTGCCACACAGGTTCAATTTCCCGAACAATCCTATCATTTAGGATAGCTGTGAATATCTTATACAGTGTGTTCAGACAAGCGATTGGCCTGTAATTCTTCGGGTCAGCTAAGTTGCCTATTTTTGGCAGGAGTATTGTGCACCCTTCCATCAACCACTCCAGAATTGGCTCTCCCGACTTTAAATATGAGATAAGAATACCGGCCAAATGCGTTCTGTTGTTTTGAACCGCACTTACTAGAACTATGTTTGGTGTTGTCATTGTTGTTCCCACGAGAAGCTAGGGATAGGGTTCGTCCATCCTTGTAGAGTCCCGCATTCAAGTATAAGGCTGCGTACTCTGAGAGTTCTCCCGGTATCCCAGAGTCACTGTTCTAGATACCTCACCCAGGTGACATTCAGCTTTTGGCACGATTTTCACACCTACGCTTGGGGGTTAATTCCTTCGGGACACCCCTGTACAATTGAGGCTCCGGATGCAAATAGGAGGTTAGCGAAAGTTCAAAATGTTTCTTACAAAAATTGTTAATAATTTTTTTCCGGCACGGTGCATACTTCATGCACAAAAAACTTCCAACGTTTCGGGAGTCGAGCGAATTCTGAGAAAGCGAAAACTGTCAGTGAGAAAGTTGTTCAGAAAAGTTCAAGGAAGTTTTCTGGAAAGTTTTAGCTCAAATGGAATAGTTCATAACAAACTGTTGATGTTTTAATTTTCTGGCCCAATGGATTTTCTTCCGCGTAGACTGCGGGTTGGCCGGTAAACGGATACCCCAGCGTTAGGTACAAGTGTGTCTCACAGCCAACCGAGTTTTTGTTATTAAAATACGAGAAATATGGAAAATCATGTTTTATAATAAATAGTTTTTTTTTCTATGATGAAAATATTTAAATATTGCCATTTCTAGAAACATGAACTTCATAAAAGTCCTAAAAATAAACAATCTCTCTACATTTCTTTTTTTTTTTGTATTTGGCATGCGCATCGTCTGACCCCTATTTGTAAATAAGCTTACACACGCGTTTAGGTTGTTTCTTTACCAAAAATAAAATATATCAGTTTAGTTAAGTCTGTTCTGATCAGCACAGCACATCGTTAAAATATTGTATGATATATAAAAGCTGTTCGATTAAATTATCCTAATAGATGTACACAATTCGATCATATAAAAATAATGCAGTTTTCTATTTACAAAATGGAAAATAATTTAAAACCTGCTAATGGTAGAAAACGCAAGAATCATTAAAGTATGTGGGAAAGAAATGCTCTTAAATGTAGCAGGAATACGGTAGGTAATAATAAATTAATCAATTGATTCTTGCTTAATTTAGTTGAAAAATATTATGAAAAAAAAATTATAATATATAAATCAGTTGACGATTCAATTATCTCATCGGACGAGGAACAAAGTAGATTTAATTATTTTTGAATACGCTCTACGCGGGGGAAAATCCATTGTGCCAGAAAAATAAAACATTAACAGTTTGTTAAGTACTATTCCGATTGAGCTAAAATTTTCCATGAAACTTTCTTGAATCTTACTAAAGAACTTTTTCACTGACAGTTTTCGCTTGCTCAAAATTCGCTCGACTCCGGAAAAGTTGGAAGTTGTTAGTGTACGAATTACGCACCGTCTCGGAAAAAAATTATTAACAACTTTTTAAATAAATATTTTTGACGTTAGCTAACGCTATTTGTCGCAGAACATGATAGTGCATATTTCTGATCAGTTTTATTACAAAATATTAAAAACTTCCCATTTCGTTGCGAATTGAAATGAAAAAATGCAAAATATTTTATTTCGAGAAAAAAACAGTTTTTCGTAAATAATTCGAAAAATAAAAAAGCTACAACTTTTTTCATCCACAGAAAAAGATGCGGCATTAATTCATTTTTGTAACCACATTCAGCAGAAACCCTTGGTACAGGGACCCCCTATCCGCAAACCGAGGACGCGTTCGGTGGCTTTGTCATAGACCCTTCGATTTGATTCTAGAATCAAAACCGAACCAAATGGCTCACCGGTAGGGAATCAAACCCCGGTCTCCTGCGTGACAGGTGGGGATAATTGCCACTATAATACCGAAGAATGAATATATATATTTAAAAATGCATTTATATATTTAAGAATCTTTGAGATACTGTGAAATTGGTAAAAAAAAATTTAATTTTTAGATTTTCCATTATTTTTTATGCTGTCAAAATTTGAATTTTCGATTTGTCAAGAAAATTCGAAATTTGTTATAATAATCTCGCAGGGCATTCAGAAATCATTTTTCTTCCTTTGACTTTTTTGACATCGTGCGTTATTGGGCTTAAAATATTCATTTTCGTGTTTTTTGGAATTTTGTAAATGCTATAACTTTGGTAATTTTGGTTATATGAAAAAAGTAATAAGGATAAATTGTTCGAATTTTTGAATACTACGAATAGCCGCACATAAAATTTTTGAATCTTAAAAAAAGTGGTCTTAAAACTATTCAAAATGCGCTCAATTTCTGAATTTCAATCCAAAATGGCTGGCTAACGAACTTAACCTTAAGTTTAAGACACTAAAAGACTGTATCAAAGGCCAATCTAATACACAAATCTAATACCTTCTCTGATGAGAATGTAAAAATCTGCTATACTAAATTTAGCTGCAAATATTAACAAATAGCAAATAGCAAATAATAGCAAATATTAACTGTCGTCAATTATGATATTAATAATAGATGCAATGCTTTTACGATGATTCATTATGATAAAGAGATATTTCGGGTTCCCATCGTGTACAAAACTACTAATTTTTGCCGATGTTTCGTGAAGATTGCAGCTCTTCATTCAATCCTCGAAACATTTTTTATAATCGGTTTGCGGTACAGCCATCAGAGCCATCTTCGATTTTTCCATGACCTCATCTCGGGTGCTGTAACGCGTTCCGCGGAGCGGTTTCTTGAGTCTAGCGAATAGGAAAAAAAGCAGGTAGCCAAATCCGGTGAATTCAATGGTTATTGGATGGTATTAGCTTCGTTTTTAGCCAAATGCTCACTCACGGATAACGATAGCATTATGCAAAGTCGATGACATTTTGGTTTTTGTGAAAAATCAAAATCACACACGAAGATAGATGTACACAATACGGCATCACTTCAACAAATATCAAGCTATTAAGCTGAAAATTTGACAGAACCTCAATGACACTTCTACCAACCCAACAAAAAAAGAAGAATTAAAATCGGCCAAACGAGAGCGCCACACGGTGATGAGTCCTAAAACTTTTTGATTAAGGTGGTATGTACTCTCTACAATATTGTGTGTTTTTGGGATGACAGTTGCTTTGTCAAATAAAATGTGATCTCCTGTTTCCTTCTGATGCTCAGCTAGTTTTGATGGCGGGATATATTTTAGCCTGACTTGACTCTCATGTTCCTTTATACGTTAGCTCACCGCTCTCCTGGTTTCTCCAATATAAACTTTGCCACGAGAACAAGGAATTTCATATACTGCAGGATCATTGAGAGGTACCTTTTGTCTTTACGGTGCTTTAGAAGTTGTTCTATTTTCGAAGGTGGTTTAAATATGGTTTGGATGATGTGTGTTGAGAATTCTTCCTATTTGTTCTGTTTATCAATTTGTTATTTTGTGTTGTCGTTCTGTATTAGGATTTGTTTAACTTTTTGTAATTTCCTTTGTAAGTTCCCTACCGATAGAAATCTCGGACTATTTTCGGGTGAAATATCATAGCCGGTTTGAGAGAGATTTCCGAGAGAGATTTTTTTTAGAGAGCTTTGGATCCTTATGAAGGTCCTTTTAAGACTGAAGTGACGGTAATATAATGGTCCTTTTGTGTTCGTCACGTACCGGGTGGGCAGAATTATTTACAGTAGTTGGCCGTCGCTAACCCGGCTATCTCCTTCCATTAACGAGAAACTTTGTATTACCCTACCGAGAGAAATCTCAGAGTATATGCTAAAGATTATCAAGGCTCTGAGAAGCTACGAGAAATTCTCCGCAGGCACTCAGGTAGATATATTTAAAGGCCCATGTAGCCTGTTTTAAATGTTTTGAAAGCTTTAGAATGTCCTTTCCGAAATTGAAATAAAAATACTATGATAAATCACAAGCAGAGAGGCTATCTCAGTAGAGCAGCCGACACTCAAGGATTCTTTGTTAATGTTTAAAATTGGAATTAATACAACGTTTCTCGTAAATGGAATGAGATACGCCAAAAAAGACAACATTTCTGAATTCAACTAGAAAATTGTATTTTAGTATAGAAATTATAATTATAAATAAGTATAATGAGAAAATTCATCAAAAAAGAATGTTTAATAATTTGAGGAAAAATTTAAAAGGGAGAGTCGGATTAGCGACGGCCACAGACTATAAATAACTCTACCCACCCGCTACGTGACGAATACAAAAGAACTATTATATGACCTTCGCATCACTCTTAAAAGGACTTTTAAAAGAACTTTGAAAAGGACACAAATTTCCATGACAATCTCTGAGACTGAATCATTCAAATCGAACCTAAAGATAGTCTCAAACTGGCCATGCTATTTCGCCTTACAATACCCTGATATTTCTATCGGTAGAGTAATTCTAACTTTGAACATTTAAAAAAAAAAGTTAGATATCTGAAATCATCGAAACCCATAGATTCCGAATTATTATGTTTTAGACTGTCAACTATGAAATTAAAAAAATCTATTTCCAAATTTTAATCCGAAAGCTTAACAAAGGACTTTTGAGTATCGGCTACTTTATTGAGATAGTGTTTAATGCTTATGTTTATAAATATTAATTTTGCCGGATCAGGAATAGACAGAGAATAAGTGTTACAAATAATAATAAGTTCAAGTTTTATTTTAAGCATAGAATACTTGGCAGACTAAGACAATTTTTTAGAACCACACAGATTACTCACTCAATTGATTATATAGACATTTTTGAAAGATGCAATAATTAATATCTTCCTTCAGTTAATCACTTCACTGATCCGAAAAGATCGGACTACGATCTGTCGCGATTCACTGCTACTTGCACACTGTTTTTCTCAAGCGACAAGAATATCATCACACACTCAAACTTAGAAATTACGTGACTTCAGACATTCCTTTAAATTATAAGGAAACTGAAAATAGCTTTGAAACAGGCGATGTCGATAAATTGAATCATTTTCAATCGTAGAAAATCTCATAAAGACGAAACATCACAACTTTAAACAGATAGCATCTCTGCTTGTTTTTTGTGATCGAATTCTTATTTCAATTTCAGCCCCTCTGCTTGTTATTTATGACTTTATTTTTATTTCAATTTTAGAAAGGACATTTTAAAAAGCCTTCAGACTATTTCAACGAGCTACCTGGACCTTTAAATATATCTACCTGAGTGTCTGCGGAGAATTTATCAGAGTTTCTCAGAGCCTTGAGAATATTTAGCATATATACTCTGAAATTTCTATCGGTTGCGTTATGTTTATCTGTTATGAAAACAGCTCTGTATACAAGGGAGTGGATAACCGAATGTTTTTGAGATTGGTGGTGGTGGAAGGAGGCATGTAGCTATCTGTTTGTATGGGTGCGTTTCCTGTAAACTTCATGTGCTAATGTGTGAGCAGATCTTTTGTAGACTAGTACGTCCAAGAAAGGCAATTTTCCGTGATATTTAATTTTCATGTTGAACTGGATATTAGGATGTAATCGATTGATAAAATCGAAAAACTTATTTAGTTCATCTAGTCCATATCGTCAGATGACAAAAGTGTCATCAACGTAACGGTACGAAAATTCCAGTTTAAGCTTGGATTCTCTATTGAAAGAGAAGTAATTCAGTTCATTGGCGAAGAAGCATGCTACGTTGTAAGTTAGTGAGTATATTGCGCTGCTAAATGGGATTGAAAAGTATTAATTTAAATATTTTTTTGCTGACATGATTGGCTAAACAGGTGCGAGCAGTCTCTACGGTAGGGCACTTTGGCTAATCAAAGGCATCGTAGAGAATATACATGAGATCAACATAACCTGATACTTCAATTTCAGATTAGCCCTGAAGAAGTGAGCTGCAATGTTCACGAAACGTCGGCAAAAATTCGCAGTTTCGTACACGATTAGATCCCGAAATATCTATTTTTATTATATTAATGATAAAAGGGAATTTAAAGTCCGAGAGTTCCAGATTATTCAGCTACTCGAATCATAGATTCCCGATTTTTTGCTCAATGAAATTAAAGTAGGGTAGCGTGATCCGAAAACGACCGCCTAATCAGCAAATGAAATAAGACTGCATCAAATAAATTTTTTTGCTCAAAACAAATTTTAATTCCTTAGAGGGAACGTTATTCTAAGTTTTGAGCAGCTTGAAGAGGTTTTAGGGTACCGTCTGTTTAGGATAACGAGGCCGTAATGAAAGTCTGCATATTGGTCGTCTCAAAAAATCGTGATCCGAAATCGATCTTTCATTTCTTTACAGCAAATAAAGGGGAAAAGCCAAATTTTGAATTCATTTTGCAATTTGTTAGCAAAACAATATGATTTGGGAATAATTTTTTAATTTATTTCAGAATATTTTAAGGCGCTTTTTGAGGAAATACAATTAAATGAATGCATTAATTACAATTTTACTCGCTTATTATAAAAATTACAATTTCAATCGCTGTCTCCTGCCTCACGATAACTGCTAATAGCCAATGGACGAGTCGTACTTCGAGACTGTATTTTCCCGTTTTTCTTTTCTTATTTTTGTCACTGCTTTTCCTTTTCTTCCTTTTCTTTCAGTTCCTGGTTGCTATTTTCCTCTTTTTGTTTGGCTTTTTCCTCTGCTCTTATTTTTCTTCTTTCGATTTTTCTTTTTTGGTAATTTTTCGTAGCTCAGCATCGGATGTCAAAATTGAGATTCCGCCCGGCGGTCGACCACTCTTTTTCAGGCTGCGCGGCGGAGCGTTCAGGAGAGACAAAAGCGACTCTAGAGTTGAATCCATAAATGACGTTGAAGCACTCAAAGTTGATGGGTCCGGTGGAATGATTTCTTCTTCTCGATGTTGATTTTCTTCCTCGCCACAGTTTGACTATCAAAAACACGCTAGAAAATCTTTAGTGCGTCAAAACGTAGGGGTCGGTTTCGGACCACCTATTGAGGGTTGGTTTAGGACCACCGCGACTTTTTTCAAACAATGACTCGCCTTTTACTTACAACGATGCAAGTGATCTAAGTTTATTAGTGTGTGTTCAAGTCTAGGCCATAAGAAATCAAAACAACCTACATTTGTATTTTTCAAGAAACAATAAACACTTCAAACTGAAGTTCCGTGCAGCTCACGAATGAACTTTACTGCTGTCAAAACACAACGCGACGCAAAACCATAGAATAAAATCAGAGAAAAATATGGTTCTCCACCTCCAAATTGTCGGTGTTGTGAAAGCTTTCAAATGCCACCACCGACAAATTCGGCGACAGAACAAGTACTAAGAAACATGGAGAGATCGGTATGGGACCACGGTCGGTTTCGGACCACGTTACCCTACCAGATTTTTTTGCTAGTCAAATACGAAGTACCAGATAGATTTCCGATTTTTTATTCTCCTTGAAAATAAATTATCGGATTTTTTTCTACTCGAATTCGAAGTTCTAGACTATTCTGCTACACGAATAGTATATTCGATATTTTTTTCGCTCCTCGAAATTGAAGGGCCGAATTTGTTTGCTACTCGAATTCAAAGTTCTAAGTTATTCTCCTATGCGAATAACAGATTCCCGATTTTTAGCTTCGCAAGTAAAATGCCGGATTTTTTTGCTACTCAAAATTAAAGTACTACGTTTTTTTGTTGTAACTAAACTGTACACTTAGAAAATTTAAAACGTAGTAACCTTTTTTATATTTATACATTACTAATTGGCAAGGCAATCTTTTTTAAATTGTTTTCCCCTTTCCAATAGTACTAATCTTAGCGCCACGAGATTTGTAGACGGCCCCAAATGTAGCTTCCTCGTCTTCGTCTGCAGTTTGTTCATGCACCGGTTGGGGAAGGGCTTCGCGTATATATCCATTTTTCGAAAGGTAGGAAATTTGATTTCAGTATTTACTGATGCGAAACATGCTGAAGATCTGGGTGTTTCTGGCATCAAAGAGAGTGCCCTCGCGCCATAAGGCCTCCATGAACAGGGATAATGCTGACGTAAGGAAGTCGAGTAAGTTATGCTTGAGTTGATTCTTCCACTCGAGTTTCGCCGGTACGCCGTCGTATTTCCATCTAAATTATTTTCAGCACTCCGAACTTTGAGGTAATTGGCACTGTTTGCAGACAGATTGTCGGATGTCCTGGGCGTTCGATCGTTTTGAACCGCATCTACAGCTTTTCGGCGTTTAATTGTTGCTCCCAAGAGCAGCTAGGGAAAGAGTTCGTCCATCCTTGTATAGCCTCGCATGCAAGGATAAGGCTGCATACACTAAGAGGACGCCCGGTATCCCAGAGGCATCGCTTAAGGAACTTCATACAGGTGCCATTCCGCTTTTGGCCGGCTGTTACGCCTCTGATTGGGAGTTAATTCCTTCGGAACCATCCTTGGACAATTGTTCACGACTGCTTATTAATTATTGTACTCATATTCAGCAGAAACCTTTTCGCAATCTAAGGATGCATCTGGTGGCTTCGTCATAACTGAAGTAAGAAAAAAAAAATATATATATATACATACAGGGTGTCTAAAAAGTCCCGGGACAGTTGCATATTTCCTCAGGTAAAATATTTTTCAAAAAAGTGAAGATCATTCCTGAAGTAAATTTCAACGATGATTTCAATGGTGACCTTCATTTTGACCTTGAAGTTAACCTTAATGGGTTTTTGAAGGTCAACTTTGTTGTTTTAAATAGAAACCCCCTTTTTTACGTACCCAAGTCATATGTCAATTGTAACGGTTAAGGTCAGTTAGAGGTTATTTGAAATTAACAAAGTTTTCCAAGAGGTCAGTGTAATTCCTAAAGTAAATGTCAACGAGGAATTCAATGGTGACCTTTATTTTGACCTTTAGGTTGACCTTCATGCCTTTTTGAAGGTCAACTTTGTTTTTTTAAATGGAAACCCCCTTTTTTATGTCTGTCATACAGGATGTCTAAAAAATCCCGGGACGGTTGGATATTTCCTCAGGTAAAATATTTTTCAAAAAAAGTGAAGGTATGAATAATTAAACACCTTCTCCCTCAGTAATTAATATACATATTCAACAAATGTACGTATTACCTTTTGCAAATTTATAATTATCATAAAACATTTTACATACGCCAATAAGAAATAAGAGATGTTTTAAAAGAGTATCGTGCTTACTATTATTATTACTACTATTTCTTATACTATTATATTTACAAATATTATCACTCCTACTATTATTGAATATTGACACTAATTACTTAAAAGCTTATCAGTCCAGCACACACGAGCATCATAATGAATGACCTTATAGGTGAAAAAAAAACACATTTAATCAGCTGGCTGCCACTTAGTAAACTTTCGCCTGAAAATCTTGATCAAGTCTCCCCAAAATTAGTTCTAGCATTCAATGTCATACAAATTTTAGTAATAACTGTTTCATTATTCCAATTTATACAAAATCATTACACCACTTTGTAAGGAATAACATGCTATATGAGTACTATAAAAATGTCGATTACAAGAGTAGATAAATTCTTACAAAGTTGGATAAAAATTAAATTATGGAACACAAATTTATTAGTTACAGGATATCTTCTACAAGCTGATTAAGATTATTCATTTTAACCTTTAAAAAAATTACGTTAAAAAAATAATGAACATATCGAAGGGTTCTCTACGAAGAATAGGCTATCTTTTCCTTACCGTTAAGAATTAGGCTATCTTCATTTTCTCTTAAATTTAGTAAGCACTTAGAAGTGTTAAACTAAATCAAAATCTTTAAAAAATTCTTGTTTTGAAAGTTATAGGATCCTACATTACATTACAAACTGTAAAACAATATGCTGGAGTTTTGAATTCGTAGGAAATGTTTCGAGAAATGAAAAAAATGAAGAAAAAAATATTTTGTTTAATAAACATAAAGTATATTAAAATTAAACTAATAATTATTATATTTATAACGACATTGAAATGAATGAAATTAGCTATTAAATGTAAATTTTCATTTTTCTTCACAAATTTTAAAACATCAATTAAATGTACTTTAATCACACCTAAAAAAAAAGAAATACCTGAAAAGTTATCGCATGTGATGAAGGTGTTAGGAAAAATGTGGTTAATAGTGGTGGATGGAGGGGACAATATTGTATCTGGGGCTGGCTGGAAGGGAAAGGTGGTACAACTGTTTAACAGAAAGTCTTTTTGCTTAAAAGTTGACGAACTGGCATAATTTTCTTTTCTATCTTGACTGACAATTCTTTAGTTATTAAAAATTCTTCTTGAGAGTTGAAAAATTCTCTTTTTCGAGAATTAATTTTTTTAGTGAAAATTTAATTTTTCTACTTTTGGTTTAAATTCGCCTTTTTTATAGAAAATTAATTATTATGATTGAAAATTCGTTTTATTTTCAACATGCATCTCTTTTGCCAGCACATTCATTCGTTGAATTATAAACTATTACATTTGATGTCAAAAATCCATATTTGCAGGTTAAAAACTCAACTAATTTGTTCAAAATTTATATATTTGCTCGAAAACTCCACTCTGGTTGGAAATTCAAGTATTTGTTGAAAATCCTTTTCTTTCTGTTTTAAGATGTCCACTACTACATTTTAATTGATAATTCTTTTTTTTTAATGCAAGTGTTTTTGGTTAAGGGTTAATCTTTTTTGTTTGAAAATTTGACCTCGACAAAAAGTGTAATGGTTTTTGTTTCAACTAAATAATATTGTTTTAAAACAATAACAGCTGGAAATGGTTATAATTGATATCTCTACAAGAAAAAATCTGAATTTACATAACAATCAGTCGAATTCAAACAAAAAAGACGAAGTTTTAACGAAATAATTCAACCCTAGTTTCTTTATCCTACCTTGCATCTCCTCTACCTTTTTATTATTATCTTCCTGCTTCTCTAGTTTTTGTTCCAATAACTGCGTCCTCTTTTCTGACTGTTCCCTGACTTCTTCCCATTTCTGTATTTCTTTCCTAAGTTCAGCCATTTCCCACCTAATTTCCTTCTTTAATTCCTCTCCCCTATTCTCCTGTTTTTCTTCATAAATCCCTATTACTTCTATCATAACTTCGCGAATTTCTTTCAGTTTTTCCTCTTTCAACTGAACTTCTATTTCATCTCCGCCTCCTTCAGCCCACTTACTATTAGCATACTTCTCTACCAAATTCTTCTTTTCCGGCGGCGATCTAAACATTTTTGGATATTTCAAGCTCGAACCGATATTTTCCTTCTCTTCACTGCTTCCACTCTCCCCTCTCTTCCTTTTGATAAACTCTTCAATCGATCCCACGCTTTTTGCATCACAGTCCCTTAATTAATCACTCACACCCACACCCTCCTACACACTTCCACAATCCACTCACCCCAAATTTCACAACAAATATCAGAAAAACTCAGCATCAACAATTTCCAATACCTTACACTTTCATTTTCAAATTGAAAAAATCGAAAATTGTGTTATATGCTCTGAAAGTTAAATATCGGATTGAAAATGTCATTGCAGTTCTGTTGATCACTATAGTGAATTTATTGTCATGATTGATTCAATCCCACAGTTCTTAAACCACGCATTCTTGTGAAGCATGGAAATTATTATAAAATTGCATTGCTGATAAAAGTTGCGATGGCAACTTATTGAGATTTTGAAGTTGAGAATGAATTTTACAATTCAAGAGCGAACTGCTCGCAGCAAAAAATGTATCAAAAAGAAGTAGTATGAAAACATGAAAAGCTATTTATCATTTCAATCCTGAGGAAAGTAGTTTCTGGTTTTTCACGACATTTTTTTTTTTTAATTTGCATGAAATTTTTGTGAAATTTATATTTAAAATTTTACTAACTTCCAATGTACCCTGAAACCGCGCTTATATCAGCCGTCCGAGAACGTAAACATTCACTTATATCCTCCCGGGAGGGGATCCCACCAATGCTGCTCAGCGAAAGGGAAATGGCCGCGCTGCGCTCTGATTGGCTTGTTTGTCACGTAGTACTGTGAGGTGGTGTATGCCAAGCGGATATAAATTAGAGTTATGCAGAGATAAAAACGCGAGAGGATATAAGTGAAGCGGATATAAACGCGGTTTCAGTGAATTTCAAACACGGAGTATTTTTTTCGGCTTAAGAAGAATGAAAAAAGTTTAACTTTCGTAAAGTTTTCATAGTACATTTTCGTAATTTTTCATAACAATCCTGCAACATTTTGATGATACCCTACCGAAAAGAATCTTTGAGTATATACTAAAAATTCTTTAGGTCAGAGAAGCTTAGAGAAATTCTCCGCAAGCACTCAGGTAAATATTTGTTAAGGTCCAGGTAGCTCGTTTAAATGGTCTGAAGGCTTTAAGATATCCTTTCCGAAATTGAAATAAGAATACGCTCATAAATAACAAGCAGAGAGGCTGAAATTGAAATATAAATGCGATCATAAATAACAAGCAGAGAGGCTATCTCAATGGGCGATTTCCATTTCATCGCGGTGTACCTGCTCTGCTTACCCTCTCCACTCGACTTCTCCTCACGTCCCTGACTGAGCAAGATTGCTATGCCGGGCTTTGCTAGCGGGGGGCCCCTTTGTCCTAATGAGGCATAAAATGCCATGCATACAAATGTTATAGTTTTGCAGTCAGCAAATTCAAAATATCATATTCGAAATCTGTGCTTTTTTGCGATCGCAACGATGTGTAACTTGCAATTAAAATATTGAAATCAGACTACAGTCTGTCAAGTTAAAGCGTGGGTGGCTTTACTCGCAGTCGGTAAGGTGTATCGACATGATTTTGGTGTCAAAATATTAAGAAGAGCTCCCTCT
>NC_046660.1:122825941-122842161 GCF_010883055.1 Belonocnema kinseyi | reverse complement strand
GAAAGAGGGAGCTCTTCTTAATATTTTGACACCAAAATCATGTCGATACACCTTACCGACTGCGAGTAAAGCCACCCACGCTTTAACTTGACAAACTGTAGGTTATAGCAGATATTAGTTTGTTTTGAAAGATAAGGGCCACACTAGTGTATTAAGCACAAGGGCAATTTATTAAAAGGAAATTAAACTTCACTTTCCAGGGAATAGAATTAAAATCAATATACTTATTATAGTAGATTATAACATGGAAAATATAAGTATTTGGTTTCAAGTATAATATTCTTCTAGGCAGTTGGGTGAAAATCCCTATATTCTATTAAATTGTCAACAGGCGAATTTTCAACCAAATAAACTGATGCATTTTCAACTATTCTACGGAAAATTCCATAATGCTATCTAGTCAGGGTCAAAACAAACTAATATCTGCCATAACTTAGTCTAATTTCAATATTTTAATTGCAAGTTACATATCGTTGGAATTGCAAAAAAAACAGATTCCGAATATGATATTTTGAATTTGCTGATTGCAAAACTATAACATTTTTATGCATGGCATTTTATGCCTCATTAGGACAAAGGGGCCCCCTCGATGGAAAAGCCCGGCATAGCAATCTCGCTCAGTCAGGGACGTGAGGAGAAGTCGAGTGGAGAGGGTAAGACGAGCATGTACACCGCGATGAAATGGAAATCGCCCATATGTAACATTATGTAAAATGATGTAATAGCCCTACCGATAGAAATCTCTGAGTATTCTCTAGCGAAATAGCCTGGCCCATTTGAGACTATAAGAAGAGTCGATTTGAAACAATTTAGTCTGAGAAATAGTCTGCGTGATTTGTGTCCTTTTCAAGGTTCTTTTAGTGGTCCTTTTAAGAGTGGTGCGACGGTAATATAATGTTCCTTTTGTATTCAAATTATTAACACTTTTTTTTAATTGATGAATTTTCTCATTATACTTATTTATAATCATCACTTATATGCTAATATACCATTTTCTAATTGAATTAAAAAATGTTGTCTTTTTTAGCGTATCTCATTCTATTTACGAGAAACGTCGTATTAATTACAATTTTAAGCTCTTAAAAAAAAAGTTGGACATCTGAAATCATCGAAACCCGTAGATTCCGAATTATTATGTTTTAGACTGTTAACTATGAAATTTAAAAAAATATACTTCTAAATTGTAATCCGAAATCTTAACAAAGGACCCTTGAGTGTCGGCTACTCTATTGATGTAGCCCCTCTGCTTGTTATTTATGGTCGAATTCCTATTTTTAAATTTCAACCTCTCTGCTTGTTATTTATGATCGAATTCCTATTTTTAAATTTCAACCTCTCTGCTTGTTATTTATGATCGTATTTCTATTTCAATTTCGGAAAGGACATTTTAAAGCCTTTAAAACATTTAAAAGAACTACCTGGACCTTTGTATATATCTACCTGAGTGCCTGCGGAGAATTTCTCTGAGCTTCTCTCACCCTAGAGAATCTTTAGAATATACTCATAGATTTCTTTCGGTAGGGAGATGTAAGAATACGTTATATAACGTTTCTATCGGATATCCCTCCGTCTATCCGTCGTACTATTTTCAAAGCATGGGAAGTGAGAGTTCGGCAATGTAGAGAGAACAAAATATAATTAAGCGACTTTCAGAGAATAAAAATTTTTCCCTTAGATTCCTTTTTTTTTTTTAGAAAGTTAATTGTAAAAAAACTTTTAAAAAGATTTCACATATTGTAAAAGATGAATCAAGAAGATCAAAAGGACATTCTTCAGTCAGAACATTTCAAAAGTGTCGTGAAACGGAACAGCGTCATGATTAGGTATTTCAAGTTGTGACGTTGCCGTCAATATGTCTGCAAGCTGAGGACCAAGCAATAATACCAATGCCATCGAGTAAAACTTAAGTTTTTGAATAACTTGAAAAAAATTATTTTTACAATAAGTGTATTCTTATATTATTTTTTATTTTTCAAAATCTATTCAATTAAATGCCAAACTCGTAAAAAAACACTTCCAGCCCAGTGGCCTTTTCACATGCACACTTCGCCACCAGGCCAACATGAAACTTTACGCCCGCTACATAAAAAAGAATTTACGCGCGCTAAACTGAGTGAGCTAAATGAGTGAAGGGACCGGGGAAAGGTTGAAAAGGAAAGGGTAAAGGGGGAACGAAAAAGGGGAGAGGGAAACAGAAAAAGGGAATAGTGAAAAGGAAAAATAAAATGACAAACCGGAAAAGAAAAGGGAAAGGGGGAAAGAGAAAAATAAAAGTGGAAAGAGAAGAACGAAAAAAGAACAAGGTTAAGAGAAACATTTCCCTTACCATTTCCCCCCTTGCATTTTTCTTTCCCCTTTCCCAACCTCCTTCATTGTTTTCCTCTCCCTTTTCCACTTTTAACCCTTTTCCCTTCCCTTCTCCCCGTTACCCTTTTCCTATTCTCCACGTTCCCCTCTTATTTTCCCATTTTCCTATTTCCGTATAGAAACCACCTCAGTAGCAATGACATATAAAATCACATAGACCCAGAAGTCTATGAGAATCAATGAGGCATTCCCAAAAAAGAAATAAATATACCAACAGAAGCATATAGAAACCACCTCAGTACTGCTGGTAATTCCATTTAGGGCCGTATAGAATCAGAAGTCTATGAAAATCAATGTGGCATTCACCGAAACGATGTAAACCCTACCGAAAGAAATCTCTGAGTTTTCTTTAGCGAAATACCTTGGCCCATTTGAGTCTATAAACAAAGTCGATTTGAAACAAAATAGTCTCGGAGATAGTTTGAGAGATTTGGGTCCTTTTCAATATCTTTTTAATGCTCGATTTAAAAAAATCGAGGAACATCTTAGAATGTCACACTCGAAAATTCGTCCAAGTCCCATCTTGAGAAATGTGCATCTGCAGTAAATAATTAAAATTTTCTAATGGTTATATATTCTTGTACATTTTTTATACTGGTATGAAACAATTCCAAGAATAAAAATAAAATTTCGCCCGGGGTCGAAAGACAAGGCGAGTCCGACGCTGAGTCCCGCTGGTTGGTTCACTGTCAACAATAGTTATCAGCTGATCGATTCAACGTCAATAATTATGGAAGTTGGTTGGAGAACTCCGACGAGTAAATTTTAGCACATTGCTGGTATTGATGTTTCCAATTTGAAATTTATCTTTTATTTTTAGGACCAAAAAAGTGAAAATCATTTTACACCGATATTTCATGAACGAACTTAGTCACTTGATCTCGACTTTATCGACGTTCAAAGTTTCTTTTTTTCTCCGCTATAAATCGCTAAAAATGCCCAAGAAATAATGATAGGTTACGTGTGTGCAGATATTTATTTGTTAATTTGCAACGAAGGTGCAAATTTTATTGCTTATATTAATTTTTTTCAAGGTTTAGACGATTTAGTATAAAATTGGTGTCAGTGCTCAATATGAGCGAATAAAAAAAATCTAAAATGCATCAAACCAAAAATGATCTGCAAAGTGCTATAACTCGAATGGTAATATCTTATTCCATCAATTTATAAATAAACTTTCTTTAAAATTACCAATATATTGATGTATAAAAACGTTCTTTAGTGCTTTTTATTTCATGTGTTAAAGTTTAAACACGATATCTCAATTCGTGTGGACGCAGTGAACACCAAAAAAATGTTCAGAACCGGGGACTAGTTTGGTCACGTGGCCACCGAAGAGCATGCCCTTAAAGCCTTTAAAACATTTAAAAGAACTACCTGGATCTTTGAATATATCTACCTAAGTGCCTGCGGAGAATTTCTCTGAGCTTCTCTGACCCTAGAGAATATTTAGAATATACTCAGAGATTTCTTTCATTAGGGTGCGGATAATATTTCAGAGCTTCTCAGAGCCTTTAGCATATACTCTGAGATTTCTATCGGTAGAATTGACCAACCAGTTTTTTTTTTTACAATGCACCAATCCCTAACCATCCTGTTTTATTAACAGCGGGCTTTAAATACTTAAATTGCCCCCGTGTGTTTTATATAGTATGTGTGAACTATATTGTAAATTACCTTCTTTAGATCTGGAATGTTGCCATACTGTGCCGCTCGGAAGAACCGTTTTTCTGCAATGTCAACTACTTACGTTTGATTGTATACATTTCATTACACGCATCTCATTGTCCTTAAAAGGTCTCACCTTTACTAAAATTATGCCCTTCACAGAGAGCTACAGCAAGGCCGAGACTACTCGGCACAAATCTCCAGCTCCTATAACCTCCTTTGCTCCAATCGCCATGGCGACTATTATTACCGTAATCGTGAAATCGAGAATTCCCAATCATACGAAAATAATGATTTGGAACTACTGTGTCTAAAAGTTAATACAAAGAGCAAATCACATAATCATATGTTTGTATAGAAATGAATGCACATAACCTCATTTGTTACCTGGAAGGTACGTATCGTTGGCGCTATCACTATTCCGCATTTTTAGACACTTTAATATTAGTTCTATATTTTGTATTCTCCTTCTGAGGAAGAACATTCTCAAACTCTGTAAATGTGACATTTTTGGGCACAACAATTTTCAAAATAATCACGTGACGAAAATTTAAAAAAATGCTAATTCTTGAGCTGGGACATTTGTGTAGCTCAGCCCCATGCATCGCCCCCACTTTTCTGTTTTTTTATGATCCCGAGGGGAATTGTCGGTCAAACTAATCCAACAGACGGCGCCACAAAAAGTAGGTCTGCCCTTGGCATTCAATTGCATTAAGAAAAAGCAAAAATAATTAAAAACTTGATGCTGTTTGCAAATAAACAAGAAAAAATATATGAATAAATAAGAGTAACTATTACTTATTATTTAAAAAAGGAAAAGTTATGAAAATATGTAGTTTAATATGAACAAAATTTAATTTTGAGATACATTTTGAAAGCAGTTTGAACTTGATATTCCTTTGATTTATTTTGCTGATATTATTGATTTTATTATTTGTTCTAGTTAAACAAAATTATTTATTGTTAAAATTATTAATGTAGCTAATGAAAAAATGAATAATATTTAGGACCACAATGACAAAAATATTTAAAACATATACATGATCAGAAGAATTAATAAAAAATATATTACTTATATCCAATATAAATATAATAATAATTAAAATATGTAAGACTAAACTTAAGTTACAATGTAAAGAATATTTGTACCTTTAAAATCTTAACATATTCAAGTTATGTATGTATGAGGGAATCATTTGATAAAAAATCGATGAAACGAATGATAAATGAGAAAATGGATTTAATATTATTCAATATAATGTATATATTTATTTAAATTGAACCAAACATCATATATACATTTATACAGCTCAATAATTTATTTGTTGCTTAATCTTGAAAGCTTTTTTCTCGCTGCATTCAGCCCCTAATATATTTAATGAAAAATTTAAATTTAAAGGAGATTTTGAATTAAATAGTTAATTATATTATTGCAAATATCATTTCTACAATAAACAGACTGTAAGCTATTAAAATCTATAAACAAACGTCCTGTACCCATGACGCACAGTTGGACGAAATGCACTTTTTTCATTCAAAAATGTCAAGAGCCTTCAATTTTCTTGCGATTTTGAATTTTTCTGTTTTAAATTAAAGATCATTAAATTCTTTAGATCTTGACTCTCCGAACTTTTGTCTCATCTATTTTTTTATTAATAATTTTTCCAGTCAAAGCCTGCACAAAGTCTTATTATCGGTAATTTTTTTTTTTTTGGCTAAACGTGCTTCCCATTGATGTAGGAATGTCATTTAATAACAAAAATAATTTAAAAGTTTATAATAACCACTATGATACACAACTTTTGTGGAAAAATATTAGAATTTGAGATTTTTTAAATTATAATCTCCTTCACTGGCCTGTACACGACTTCAGGTATTCCTTATAATAATAAATATTTAATAATATTTGATAAAATATAACAATTTAAATTTTTGTAAACAAATAAGATAAACAAATTTTAAATGTTGGCCCTTTCGCGTAGAAAATTTTTTTTGCACTAAAAATGCTTCAAGCTATTGGACAAATGACTGCTACTCACAAAAATACTAGAAAAGTTAACAATAATCACTGTTATTAACATTTCTTGTGACAAAATATATAAACTTAAGGTTTTATCAAATTTAAATTTTCTTTGATGGCCAAGTCGGTCGGTTATTGTCAAAAGATTTTGTATTGAGTGAATCTTAGCATGCAGTGTTATGATTCATTTCCAATCTATTACGATTAAAAACACGACTTTTTCCAAGTGAAACTGCCAAATTTGGGAAATTTTTTATGTAAATTGTTTATAAACGTGTAAGTTGTTATATTCCACAATATAATGATCAAAGATACATTTTTTAGGAATATCCGTAGCCATTGTAGCGATTAAAGAAAATAAAAATTTTAATAAAACCTTACATTTGAATATTTTGTCACGAGAATTATTTATAACAATAGTTATTGTTAACTTTTCAAATATTTTTGTGACTTGCAGTTATTCGTCCAAAAGCTTAAAACATTTCCAGCGTAACAAAAATTTTCTATGTGAAAGGAGCAAAATTTTGAATTTGTTCATCTAATGTGTTTACAACAATTTAAATTGTTATATTTTATCAAATATCATTAAATATTTATTATGTTAAGGAATACCTGAAGTCTTTCTGGCGTTCTAAGAAATAATATTTTTTTAAATCTCAAATTCTAATATTTTGCCACATTGATTGTTTATAACAATAGTTATTATCAACTTTTAAATTATTTTTGTTATTAAATGTCATTCCCACATTAATTCGAAGCACTCTTAGCAACAAAAAAATTTTACCAATGAGACTATTTTTTAATTTGTTTATCAAATTTGTTTGCAACAAATAAATGGAATGATAAACAAATTATTTGTATTTTATGAGTCCCGAAACATTAATTTAAGACAATATAAAGCTTTCCTGATCAGTTATTAAAGCGTAACAAATTGTTATGTACAAAATTTCAGTTTTTCCATACTTTGAGTAGAAAAATTAATAATAAACGAATAGAGAAGACAAAATTTCGGAGCGTCCAGCTGAACGAAGAAAGTAAATTTAAATTTGTACACTAAATATATAGATGAGAGTACCCAAATATGAAATACCAACTCTGTTTGGCGTGATTGTCCGAATTCTATGTACTGAATTAAAAAGTAATATAGGTAATTTTAAAGGAAATTTAGTTTGTCATAAGAAGTTCAAATAAAAAATGTTATTAAACATTTTTTTATGCTGAAAATACAAAAAATGTAAAAAAGTTCTATTTCCAAACTCGTCAAACTATTCTCATAATATGAGATACCCCAGGAAATAGCTAATAAAATGCAAAATAAAGTATTATTTTTAATGAAAAACTTCATTGTATGTTTCCGAAGTATAAATTTACTGCTATTTAGATACATTTAGTTTTTGCAGTAGTCACAAACACTTTTGTAACCAATTTCCCCCGCGCAGCCACAGTGTTATAAAAACCACAGGTATCTCATATTATGAGAAACACACCGTGCAACTATGCACTTACTATGTCTAACCTGTACAATAAAAAACTTCAACACTTTCGATATTTTCCTACTTAGTTATTCAATCCCCATCACTCCAGACAAACTTTACTGCTAAATACATATTTAATGATTAATAAATAGGGTTTAAAGAATTCCCTTCCAAGAACTCGACCACCATCGATTTCACAAAAAGTTTGCCTATAATCTTTAGAAGCCCAATGAAAAATGGACTATACCACGAAATTAGTCTTTCTTCAAGGGCTACAAGTTAGTGATAGAACCAACATAGTGGGTCTCTTAGTTTAGCTGATACCCCGCTTTCTCATATTACGAGAATATCTCATATTCGAGTACTCTCTTCTACATTATGTTAAATAATGTTAAATTAATTTTCTCATTTATTAGTCATTTTATTGACTTTTTACCAAATAATTTCCTCAAACATTTTAATTACAATTACTATTACTTTAAAAAAATATTTTCTTTAAAACTTAAAATTGCTAAGATTTTAAAGGTACAAAGATTCTTTACTGTGCAACTTAAGATGTAGTCTTACATACTTTATTTATTATTATATTTATATTTGAGAAACGTCATATATTTTATATTAATTCTTCTGATCATGTATATGTTTTAGATATTTTCGTCACTGAGGTCTTTAATATTATTCATTGTTTCATTAGCTACATTAGTAAGTTTAACAAAAAATAATTTTTTTTTTACTTTAAAAAATACTAAAATTAATAATATGAGCAAAGTAAATCACAAAAATATAAAGTTCGAACTGCTTTCAAAATGTATCTCAAAATTAAATTTTATTCATATTAAACCACATATTTCCATGACTTTTTCTTTTTTTAAATAATTAATAATAGTAACACTTATTTTTCAATATTTTTTTTTATTTGCAAACAGCATCAAGTTTTTAATTATTTTTGCTTTTTCTCAATGCAGTTCAATGAAAAAGACAGGCCTACTTTTTGTGGCGCCATCTGTTGGATTAGTTTAACCGACAATTCCCCTCCGGACCGTAAGAAAACAGAGAAGTGGGGGCGATGCAATGGGCTGATTTTAATTAAAATATACGGCATGCTTATCGCACTGTTTCCCGCGAACTGTCCAGGAACTAGAATGGCGGTTGCATATTCCTGTCTAATATAGTACCCTAGCATGCCTAGTCCCGTATTTCCTATGTCCATGGTCTATCATCTATTTCAGTTCGTAAACTGACCTGAGCAATTGGGGGCGCTTGATTTTAGTTCGCAAAAGCCTCAGGTAATAGGTGGCGCTGGCGAAATTCCTTCGAAATTAAATACATGAGATCGCCTATCTCCCACCTCATCTCTGCTACTGCATACTATGGACCATGCTGCATACACTATTATAAGTTCCAAGAACTAAGCAAATTTTCATAGGTTGAAAAGAGACACATATATCTGCATCTCTTTTTAACAAATAACATTTTTTTAGTTCTTGAAAAATATTATAGGTTCGTTAGTAAAGTGCCTAAACTAGAGTACTATTCAGTACCTTACCTAAACTACAGAGGGTCCACGGATAGTGGGCCACCTACGGATGATGCTATTTTTATTGTATATTCTCCGAGTTCGGCAAAGTTTTGAAATTTACTCAAACACAGATCCTACAAGATGAAATGAATTCAACTATAAACTTATTTTAATAAATAAATGAAACTACAAGCTATTAACCTATACACCCGGCGGACAGTTTATTTATTGAAATAAATAAATAAAACCACAAGCTATTAACCCACGCACCCATGGGAAAGATGATTTGTTTAAATTAATAAATAAAACAATAACCTCAACAAACATACCTAGGGGTATATTGCTTTATTTTTAAAAATTAGAAATTTGAAATAATAAATCCACATGCCCAGGGAACCTTCACTTTATTTAAATAAATTGAAAATTAAAAAAAAAGAAAGACACAATTCCACATAATCTTGCATATTATTAAATAAATAAAAAACCAAAAACTTTATTCCATATGCTCGGGAGGATCTTCAATTCAATTCAATAAATTAGAAACTTAAAATAAGAAACGCACACACTTTGTGCATGACATTTCATTTGATGGAATTATTAATAAATAAATGAAAAATAAATAAACAATATATATACGTGCTGAGGTTATCTGTCTTTTTCAGAACTCGCACACCAACTTGAATGTTTTCTTCAAATACTTGTATATTTAACAAAAAAAATAATAATAACTATTTAGCTGACGATTTTACTCTTCCCAATTGCATAAAATTCTCTAAAAAAAACAATCCTGATGCATACTATACACTGTTTAAATCATGTATGTATAGTGCACATTACGCGCCTCCGCCACTAAGCTATACTAAGTATATGTATATATAGAGCGGAAGTGCAAGAAAAATGGCGGAGCCAATCAGCGAGCGGTGAACTAGTTTGCCACACTGTTGGACAGCGATGCCAATGTTGGCACCTTGTGCTACTGCGCTTGCAGTAGGGCCGCGCGCTGGTTGGCAGCATGTGGCGCGCGATTCAAACTTACTTTAAAAAACAGTTCGTGTAATTTAAATAAATAATTATTAAAACATGCACAAGAATGTACAAAAATTACGTAACTTTTTATTTCAGGCAAAAAATGTATAACCTATATATATATATTTGATAATTAACAGTTTATTTTCATTGAACTCCAAAGACTGACTTATATTTCACAAAACATTTCTTTATAGATACATTTTTTGAAATTCCATATTATGTTTCAGCAGATTAATATATAGAATCTAACTGCAGAATATAATAATGATAATATTTAAAATTTTCTAAAAAAAATTTCAGCTCACAATATTGATGTTTTTGATTGACAAGTGACAAATATGCGCTCAAAGTAAAAAAAAAGTCATCATTGCTGATGAAAGAAATGCAATGGGAAGCTTTCGGAGCCTCCTGAGTCTGTTCCCCGTACTCAATTCCCTATAGAAAATTATGTAACTTTGTTAAAAGAATTAATTAATTAACATGATAATAAGCTTTATTAAAAATAAAAAGAATTAAGGACACTTAGATAGAAAAGGATATATTAATATCAAAACAAGAACAAAAAATTAGGAAGAGATATTCGAAAAAAAGAATGTGACGATCAGATTTGAACAGACCTTTAAATATCTACATAACATCAGTATATTAATTGAAATAAGTTTCAATCAATTTCAGGAAAATACAAAAAAATAATCAAAACCTTCTTAAAATGAGATTTAAATGAGATTGAAATCCGTTGCTTTTGGGTTGCAAATTGAACTATTTTATTTGTCTTTTTATTGCTTGAGAATTAATCTTAGTTGAAAATTCATTTTTTGTGTTACTAATTTCAGTTTCTTTTAAAAAATATTTGGTAAATTTTCGGAAATATTTATTTTAATCACTCAGAGTCTTCTAAAATTTCTAAATGTCCGATTTTTTTCGCGGAATTGATAAAAATCTTTTGAAAAATTTACTATCCTTTTAAATTTTATCTACAAATTAATACAAAAAAATCCTTTCAAATTTCAGTATTAATCTTGAGAATATTCTTTCATTCTCTTGAAACCTTTCAAAGTTATTAAAAAGTTTCTAAGCATGTAATTCAAAATCTGTAAACACCAATTTTTTGTATAATTGAGATGACGTATGCAACAACTCGACAAGCGCTCGAAACCGCTTAGGATTATTGTTCAGCTGGGAAAATCTATAAAAAAAAAAATTGGTCGGAACGTAAAACAAAATATACATTCATATTCAGCTTGACGCGGCAGACAAATTTTTTTCATGAAACTTTTTTATTCGATAATTATTACCTAACATAAAAAATAAAAATTCAGAAAATTTTCCGATCAAAAATTGATGTTTCGTAAAACACAACTCGTGATTATTCGGCCATTTGTTGATAAAAATGCTTGAAAATTGTATAATGTATTCTCAATATATAAGCAATGACTATAAACAACGCACTTTGTTTAAAACGTGAATATTTTTGTTTTTATTCAGTCATCGAAAAAATATTAGTTGAAATAACTTGCCGATAAGCGGAGCACTGCAGCGGCAACGTGCGTTGACTTCAACTCGCTGCCATTTCTACAATTTTCGACCGACTTTCTTCAAATTTTCAAGAAAAACTTTTTCAAAGTCTAGTGAACGACTTTCTCGCGAAAAGTTACTTCAACTAACATTTTTTCGATGACCGTCCCACAGGCTGAAGTTGGCAAAACGTGGTTTTCGTTCGGAACCAATTTGTTATTGAACAAACAAAAAAATATTAGCTTTTTAAAGAAAGTGCATTGTTTAAAGTCACCGCTTATATATTGAGAATACACTATACGAATTTCAAGCATTTTTATTAACAAACGGCCGAATAATCGCGAGTTGTGTTTTATAAAACATCGATTTTTGATCAGAAAATTTTTTAAAGTTTTTATTGTTTATCTTAAGTAATAATTATCGAAAGAAAAAGTTTCATGAAACAAATTTGTCTGCCGCGTCAAGCTGAATACGAATGTATTTTTTTTTATAATAGATTTTATGCTTTAACGATGATTCATTTTGATAAAAAGAGATATTTCGGCTTTCACTCGTGAAAAAACTACGAATTTTTTTTACGTTTCGACCACTTTTTTTTATCGATAGATTTTCTCGGATGGACATTACTTCTACGCTTTTCGAGCGCTTGTCGAGTTGTTGCATCCGTCATCTCAATTTGTTAAAAGCTTTTTTTTTGGTGTAGTGAAATTGGAAAAATGTATTGAAGTACAGTTCAGTCGAACGGCTAATTATAACTTTTGTGTTACGAATGGTATGAATTTTGATTTAGAAAACAAAGGGGCATAACGCAAGTTATTTATTTTTTTTTATACAAAACCTGGAAGGCTTAGCAGGGTCATTGCATTTTTTTAATGTTATGGAAAAAGTGGAAAAATCATGTAATTTTGTAAATAATGACAGGGGTTTCTTATTGAAAGAATAATTTCAAAGCCTTAATAATTATTTTAGTACGCCATGGTAATAAATGGTGGAAATTTAAAATCCTTATTGAAAATGTGTTTTTTTGTTTGTTTAAAATTGAAATACATATTTTTTTAAATCGCTCTTTTTGGTTTAACTTTAACTATTCTATATCTTTTTTTATTGACTGAAGATTAATATTCTTAGTTGAGAATACTTTTTTTTATCGGATATTTAACTATTACTTGAAAATTCCTCGTTTTTATAAAGATTTTATAAATATTAGGAAATATTTTAAACTTCTAAAATATTTTTAATCACTTAAAAACTTCTAAATTCTTCAAAACCCAAATTCTTCTGACAATTTCAAAGTCCTAAAAAGTAAAAAATTGCGGAAAATATTAAGGATTTTTTCTCAGCATTTTTAGAAATCGTTTAAAATTGCTTAAAGTTCTTATGTGTCGTCTTTATGAGATTTTCTGCGATTGAAAATTATTCAATTTATCGACATGGCCTATTTCAAACCTATTTTCAGTATCCTTATTATTTAAATGAATGTTTGATGTCACGTGATTTCTCAGTTTCAGTGTGTGATGATAGCCTTGTCGCTTGTCTATATAAACGAGTGAGTGATCTGTGTTTCTCAAAAATGATCTTAGTCTGCCAAGTATTCTATACTTGAAATAAAACTTGAACTATTCATTATTTCTAACCATTCTTCTCTGTCTATTCCAGATATGGTAAAACTAAATATTTATAAACATAAACATTAAACAAAAATGTTCTCTAACAATTTATTTAACAAAAAAAGAAATCCTTTTTCAGCTAAATACCCGAAGTACTTTCGCCTATGTTTACAAAAATTATGAATCCAAACAAAGAAACACTACCTGGCACTCAATTGCCAGTGCTTAAACATATATTGGAGACGGCTGGATTAAAAAAAGTTAAAGCAAATCAATTGAAGCAAATAATATAAAATTTAATCATTCCATATTCCAACACTAGAAACTGGAAATAAATTTAAAATTAAGTTTACCCAAGAGCTTCGAAACACATATTTTGTACAACACCCAATCGAAAGCTACGAACAACAATAATTAAACTCGGGAAAGAAAAAATATTATCTGATTGTTTAAAATTTAAATGTTTCAACAATGTTTGAAAATAATTTGAAAATTGAACGGAATAAAATTTTTTAATGTTTTATATTAGTAAAAATATATTCTTCTGAAATATTTTAAAATATAAAAAAATGTTCAAAAGAAAAATCTGCAATTATTTAAGGAAAGTTCTTTTAAAAAATTCAAAATTAAAAAAAAATGTACGGAAAGTTGAAATCATTTTAAAATACAATCACATTGTTTAGGAGCTTAACAAAAAGAATTTAAGAACAACTTAAAAATTGTATGGTTTAAAATTTATTAATGATTTTATAATTAGAAAAATTAATTTTTTGAGAATATTTCAAAAATTTTTTAAGAAAAATCTGGAATGTTTTAATAAAGATTTTAAAATTAAAAAGAAAAAAGCGTAGGAAAAATTTGACTGATTTCCGATGATATCGGATGGTTTAAAAGGTTTAAAAATATTTAATAATAATTTAAAAATTGAGTGGCTGAATAATTCAAAATAATTTATATACATATGGAAAAATATATTGGTAGAGAATATTAAAGATAATTTCAACAATTGCAAAACATGAATCTGAAATATTTTAAGGACATTTTTTAAAACTTTTTAATATTAAAAAAAGAAAAATGTGACTCATTTTAAAAGATAATCAGATGATTTAAAAGTTTTTAAATAATTGGAGAATTAATACAAATTTTAACGGATGAAAAATGTAAAATGTTTTATTATGTAGAAACATAAATTGTTGGATAATATTTCAAAAGATTTCAACAATTTTCAAAGAATAATATGAATTATTTTAAGGAAACTCATTTAAAAATAAAAAGATGATCAGATGGGTTACCAGTTTTGAAAATATTGAAGAATAATTTAAATATTGAATAGATACAAATTTTTAAATAATGATATTTCGAAACATTATTCCTTAGAGAATATTTTAAAAGGTTGAAACATATTTTAAAGAAAAGTTCAAAATATTGTAAGGAGACCTCTTTCAAGTTTCTAAAATAGAACACATGCAGGCAAAATTTGACTTATCGAAAATGATAATCGGATAGTTTAAAAGTTTTGAAAACATTTAATTATAATTTTTAAATTAAGTGGATTAAATATTTAAAATAATTTTTAATTGGATATATTAATTTTTAAAGAACATTACAAAACATTTTAAAAATGGCAAATCATGAATCTCAAATGTTTTAAGGGCACTTTTATAAACTTTTCAAAATAAAAATAAATTTTTAATTGACTTTTTTTAAAATATAATCAGATGGGTTGATAATTTTTAAAAAATTAGGAATAATTTAAAAATTGAATGGATTTAAAATTTTGAAATGATTTTATGTTGCAGTTTTCTAAATAACAAAAAGTGTAAGGAAAATTTGACTCATATTAAAAGATAATCAGATCGCTTAAAAGTATTGAAAATTTGGTTAAAGAATAATCTGAAAACATTGTTTATAATAGATTCTTTTAAATGAACGGTCAAATATTGCTAATAATTAACGAAATTTTCTTTTTTAAATTAAAAAATGTCAAATTGAATGGGTTTAAAATAATTTTTTTTTAGACTGAAATAATATTTGAAGTCATAATTGAAAATAATTTTAAAAACTAATATCTATTAATTCTTTAATTTTAAACGGATTCAGAAAAATCTTGTAAAATCAATTATTTTTCAATTTTTAATACCTTAAATTCAGTTTAAAAAATTTTATTTTAAAATTCTTTCAATGAAAGAAAAATCATAATCGAAAACTAATAAATTAATTTTTTATCAAATAATTGGTGTTTTAACTAATACAATGTACAGGATAAAATTTCAACCAAAAATGGAATAGTTCAATTTCCAGATAAAAACTGTGATAAAAAATTCAATTGAACAAGAAAAAAAACGAATTTTCAAAAAAATTGTTAAATTTTCAAGGGAAAAGGTAAATTTTCGACCAAGAAGATTAATGCTCTATAAAAAAATTTAAAAAATACGTTTTCAGATAAAGATAAATAAATTTTACAAGGAAAAATGAATTTTCAACAAAGTTGTTAAATTGTCAACCAATAAGATGAATTTTCGACCAAGAAAATTAATGATCTACAAAAAAGACAAATTTTAAACAGAATACATGAATTTTCAACGAAATTATTTAATTTTAAAGTAAAAAATACGAATTAACTACAATAAGTTGATTTTTTAAGCGAAAAATATGAGTTTTCAATCAAAGAGTTAAACTTTCAACCAAATAGTTAAATTATTAAATTTTCAGTTTAAAAAATGTATTTTAAACGAAAGAAATGAACCTTTAAATAAAAAATAAATAAATTTTAACAAAGTAGTTGAACTTTTGATAGAAAAGAGGACTATTTTACAAAATAGTTACATTTTCAACAAAATAATTAATTTTTCAACCAAATAATTGAGTTTTTATCCAAACGAGATGAATTCTAAAATCTCTTGATTTTATTTCAAAGCCTTTAAATGACACAATAAACATCTGCGAACATGGGGAAAGTATAATTCTACTAGGAGACATGAACGGTTGGGTGGGCATCCAAAATCAGGATACAGAAAGAG
>NC_046660.1:122821204-122825841 GCF_010883055.1 Belonocnema kinseyi | reverse complement strand
AAATCTCTATCCCTTCCACACACTACTCCTTTCCCCTGCCGAGTGAGTCACGCCTACCCCGAAAGGGAAATGGCTTAATGGTGTAATAATAATAAAAAAAAAGATAGAGATATAAATAGAACCGCTGAAGTGTTCCGACTGGCAATCGTGCACCTTCGAGTTTTCAAATTCAGAAGAGGAGGAATGGGTTGCGCGCGCAACCCGGTCAACATCGTCTCCTACTATATTCACACGGGCATAGACCTGTGATAGCATTGGAGTGTACCTCGTTTCAAATCTGGGATCCCTGCGCCCAATTTGTTGAAATTATATGGGTAATGCAGATGGGAATCTTGGATTTTTGCAGATTCTTGGCACTTCTAGTTCGCAGAACCGGCGGAGAGTTTCCGAGAAATGTATTTCCCCGAAAAACAAATGCAACCTAAATAGATGAGCAGCTTTTTAAAGCTGCTTTCTTAAACACTCATTATATTATCTAATTAAATATTATTTAATTAAACTTTAATTAAATAAATAAATTGATTGAAATAAAAATAAATCAAAATTTCGATTTGAAATTTTTTAAACCAAAATTTGCAAGAATTTTTTTTTTGATTGAAATGTTATAGGGTTCAATAAAAATATTCACATTTGTTTTAAGGGTGTTGGTTCAATCCTACTTTGAATTTTTTGAAATAGGTACGGCACTGATTCAATAAAATATTGAATAATTAAAAAAATTTGTTGAGGAAATGATTATTTTCTCGAGAAATATGAATTTTGCTAAAGATACTATAGAAGCCAGCGGGTAGCAGACGGCAGCATTTTAAAGATTAGAATCGTTTGCTAATTTATTTTTTTCACTCACAATTCTGACATAATAGAAGAATTCTAGAGATTCACAACTCTTCCAAAGGGCCAGGTCTTGAAGATGGTGTCCCCAAATTTTGTGAAATACGTTGCGAAATGGAGCAAAAAGCAGAGAAAACTGACATGCCCTGCCTGTGTTTTTGTAACTGCATTTGTGATCAATCACCAGGCTAGCTGTTACCTTCACTCTATCGCGGAATCGGGACGCCCTTCGTTATCGACCGTGGGTCAAGAGCTCAATTCTCAAAGGGGAAAACCTCTTCTAGTAAAGATATTATAAGCCTGGATGCGGCACGTCTATAGTTCGAGGAACTAATTGTAGACGGCGCTCGCGGCGAAAATTTCCCGATCCCCCCATGTATCTCAACCCGAAAATCGCACCAACCAACTACTTTGCCCCTGCAATCTTCACCCGTCGAATAAGTCCACCAAATAGCCGATACTACGTCGGCAAATACTAAATACTTAAAAATATAAAATACAAATTTTATAACGAGAATTTTGATTTATTATTTTCAATTAATGAATCAATTATTTGAATAAATTTTGCATCAAGAAAATATGTAGATGCATAAGATTTACTTCTAAATTGAATTAAAATGTAATTGTATCGTAAGAAAAATATTTATCTGACATCCCTGCCGAAAGAAATCTCTGAGTTTTCTTTAGCGAAATAGCCTGGCCCATTTGAGTCTATAAACAAAGTCGATTTGAAACAAAATAGTCTCGGAGATAGTTTGAGAGATTTGGGGCCTTTTCAAGATCCACTTAGTGGTCCTTTTAAGAGTGGTGCGACGGTAATATAATGTTCCTTTTGTATTCGACACGTACCGGGCGGGCAGAGTTATTTACAGTAGTTGGTCGTGGCTAATCCGCTCTCCCTTTTTAAATTTCTCTTCAAATTATTAACACTTTTTTTTAATTGATGAATTTTCTCATTATACTTATTTATAATTATAACTTATATACTGATATAAAATTTTCTAGTTGAATTCAGAAATATTGTCTTTTTTGGCGTATCTCATTCCATTTACGGGAAACGTTCTATTATTTCCAATTTTAAGCATTAAAAAAAAAAGTTAGATATCAGAAGTCATCGAAACCCGTAGATTCCGAATTATTATGTTTTAGGCTGTCAACTATGAAATTAAAAAAATCTACTTCTAAATTTCAATCCGAAAGCTTAACAAAGGACCCTTAAGTGTCGGCTACTCAATTGCGATAGCCTCTCTGCTTGTTATTTATGATCGTATTCTTATTTCAATTTCGGAAAGGATATTTTAAAGCCTTCAGACCATTTAAATGAGCTTCCTGGACTTTTAAAAATATCTATCTGAGTGCCTGCGGAGAATTTCCCTGAGCTTCTTTGACCTAAAAAATTTGTAGTATATACTCAAAGATTCTTTTCGGTAGGGATCTTTTATTGAAAAAAATTAGTCATTTTGCAATTGAAATTTGCTGTCTATGAATAATATTATTTTTTTGTTTTGAAAAAAAGCGGTAGAAATTCTACTAAATGAAACTATATGTTTCAAGACATTAGAAGCTTTAATTGATAAGCATATTTAGTTGAAATTTAAAATAATTAATTTTTTAAATAAATATGATCGTACAGCGTTCTCGCATGTATAATTAGCGATTTGGAGTTTTTAAATATAGACTTAAATGTTATAGGAATACCGCCTCCCTCACGATTATTAATTTAAGTAAACAATAATTCGTAAATTTCTATGTTTGTGTAATTAATTATGAATTAAATAAATTATAATAAAACGATAAAATTATATAATAAAATTATTGTTTATTTTATTTTTTATATAATATTTTATAGAAATTTAATTTATATTAATAAATTTATTTATTTATATTATTGCAATGTTTCAAAAACATTTATCTCTCAATTGTTATTTTGTAATAAAATAATCCGTAAATGAACTATTTATTGTCGCGGGCACATTATCACCGTGCGTTGTACCCGTGCCTCACAAGTTTGAGCGCGCCTAGGGCGCGCGTCTTTTGATTCCCGCGATTCGCGCCCAGATATTTATTCTTTGCATTTAGAATGCTTGAATGAAACTTTATCAAAAAAATTTCTATAGATTGCAGTATTTACATGCGTGTTCATATTCTGAATTTTTTGCTGAAATAAGTATAGTTAAAGATTAAGTTTCTCAAAGCTCTGTAGGCTTTGAGGTACACAATATTATCGTGATACTCACGCTAAGCACTCGTTTTTTGACAGACAGTCGTAAATTTATATTTTCTGGACCACCTTAAAATAAACTTAAAAAATACAATCCTTTTTTTAGACATTTTTCTCTATCTCGCGTTCTTATGCTAATAATAGGATTTTGGTTTTCATATTATTTTTTATACATGTATAAAGCAAAATATCCCACAAGTCTTCTTTCAGATTTTTCACGTATCCTGCGTCTTTTAGCGTGATATTGGGATTTTCGATTATCTGCATATATTACTTACGATAAAACAAAATTACGAGTCCTATTGAAAAGTGGTTTAAAGAAATTTTGTAGGATTTTTCAAAGCCAATGTTGTGGTGTCAAATTTCGGGAAATTCTAATACTTTCTGCATCATAAATAATAAGAATGTAATAAATTAATACAAATTTGTATCACTTTTTGGGCGAATAACTTTTTTCAATCAATTTGTTTTTGTAGCTTTTGTTGTTTTTACACAAATTTTTCATTTTTATTTTTAATACCATTTTTATGATCAAAACCAAAACTACGTGTCATGTCAAAAAGTAATTCATAATAAATTTGTAGCTCTTTTTCGGGTAAATAATTTTTGTTAAATCATTTTTTTTTCGTAACTTGTATCATTTTTTCACAAAGTTTTTTTTTTATATATTCAATGTTATTTCTCGCGAATAAAACACAACGTACGCCTCGTGTCAAGAAGTGATTATTTACGAATTTGTAGATCTTTTTTGAGATCACAATTTTTGTTGATTCATCTTATTTTGTATCCTGCATAGTTTCACCACAAAATGGGATTTTTCATATCTCATTATTTTTTGTGCAATAAAAATTAGAAATTTCAACTTTACAAGAAAATCCAAAAAGTTTGTATGATAATCTTGTAGGGCTTTTAAAAAGCAATACTTTTCTTTACTTCTTTTTCATATCGTACGTTGTTTGGCTTATATTTTTGATTTTCGATTGATATTAAAAATTTGGAAAATGCTATAACTCTGAGAATCTTTTTTGTATAAAAAAAAGTCATCAGGATAAATTGTTTGGCCTTCTGAGTACTATTAATAGCCGTAAATAAAAATTTTAAGTATAATAAAATGGTCCCAAAATTTGTATTTTATCCAAAATGGCTGTTAACGAACACGTCCTTTCTTTTCGGAGGCTGGCCGGTCGGATTCTGGTTGGTTTCGTCACGCTGCGGTGGTTGGATCCCGGCCGGGTTACCCGATCGGATCCCGAATACAAATAGGGTAACCCGGTCGGAATCCGACCGGTTTTTGACTGGTCTCCCCGGTCGCATTTTACTGGAGCTTTTTCATTACAACGAACATATTCTACCAACTGATAGAGATAAGAATCTTTGTCAGCACTTATTTCCACCTGTAAAAAGATGTGGGAATTTCAATTTAAGAACTGCATTCATAATAATAAATATATTAACTACAAACATTGATTCAATGTAAGTACTCAAATATAGGTTATGATTCTTAAGTTTCTGTAAGAATTTGCATTGTAAGAAATTAAAGTTAAATTGAATAACAAATTTACCTTGAGCGTAACTTAGTTTGCAT
>NC_046660.1:122817446-122821104 GCF_010883055.1 Belonocnema kinseyi | reverse complement strand
TCTTCCACTCCGACCTCCCGTGTCGCATCTATGCTTACAATATTTTTGCTTCTGGGACATTAACTTTTTGATGAGACTATCATCAATCGATATTACTTCAAAAATAAGAAGACACGTGTCCCGGATTTTTTGGCACTTGTAAGAACTATGAGCGTTTACCGTACCTATTGAAAAAATTCAAAGTCGGATTGAAACAACACCCTTAAGGCCATGTGATGAGTATAACTGCTGATCAAGTCAGCCCTAAGATCAATATTTTTCACCCATATTGAAAAATAAAAGTTTAAATAACGCCGAAATTTTTTTCGGGAAATGTTAACAAATATTAAAGGATCGTTTGTGGCCTTGCAAAGAGTTGGAAGAAGAAAAAAGTTTATTTACGCAAATAATGATTATCGACGGACACATTTAGGTTTTACAGCAGAAGTTTGACTTTTAACCATGGACATTGGAAACACGGGACTAGGCATGCCATCCGGTCAAAAGGTGGCGGGCCTCCCCCCTCCTTTCATCACCACCGCAATGGCATGTCTTGTCCCTTGTTTCCTATGTCCATGGTTTGACGACAGCACGATCGATATTTCTCCAAAATAGAAATTAAAAAAAAAAACTTTTTTCTCTATTCTAATTATTTAGGACCAGAGACAAATTCTTGCATGCCTTCTATGTATCGTGCTGATATTCTGAAAATAGAAATCACCTTATATCAAATGTATGAATTTCCGGATTAGTAACATTATAAATTAAATGCTTTTTATATTTTCTCGAACATAACCTCACTTTTTAAATCTCACTCCACGTGCCCCATGTACATTAGTCAAACAAAAATCATTTCAAAAGAATATTAAGAAGATTAAAAAATATTTATATTTGAAATTCATTTGTGTGTGGGTGTGTAATAGCTCTAAATTTGAATATTATTTGTCAAAGCATAATAGTTTTCTTCAAAATTGAAACTCTTATTGATAAATTCAAGCAATAAAAACAGATAATGTAATGTTGTATATTGAAAATGAGATATAATGTAGAATATTGAAAAATTGAAATTTGTAAAATACTAATTTGAAAAAATATTAATATAAAAACTTTTTAAATTTTACTAATTATCGTCCACATTTTGGATGCCCAGATCTGGGCCCGGTCGGGTAGGGCGTTTCATTTACGGTCTGGCGCTAGACAAATTACCCTCTCGGGGCCACATTTTTTCCGATCGAGACCCGATCGGCGCCACACAGAAATTGCTGCACGGACAATAGCGTTACGATGAAAAAAATTTTCTTGACATTTTTGGTGTCAAAAATTTTATATCGAAATTGTGTTAATAAAAAATGTGGATTTTTTTATTGAAGCCTAGTGTTGCAATGAAAAAAAATTTTCTCGAAAATTTTGTTGACAAAAATTACACATCCAAATTTTGTTGATAAAAAATTTGGATGTTTTTATTGAAGCCTATAGGTTTGCAATGAAAAAATTTTTTTCTCGAAAATTTTGTATCGAAATTTTGTTAATAAGAAATGTAAATGTTTTTATTGAAGCCTATAGTGTTGCCATGAGAAAATATTATTTTTTGGAAATTTTCGTGCCAACAATTTTATATCGAAATTTTGTTGATAACAAATTTGTAATTTTTTATTGATGTCTATAGCGTTGCAATGAAAAAAGAATTTTCTTGAAAATTTTGGTGCCAAGAATTTCATATCAAAATTTTGTTAGTAACAAATGTGTATATTTTCATTGAAGCATTGAAGCGTTGCCATGAAAAAAATATTTTCTCGAAAGCTTCGTTGTCAAGAATTTCCCTTTGAAATTTTTTACTAAAAAACGTGGAAGTTTTTATTGAAGCCAATAGCGTTGCCATGAACAAAATTTTCCATCGAAATTTTGTTAATAACAAATGTGTATGTTTTTATTGAAGCCTATAGCGTTGCAATGAAAAAACATTTTTTTGGAAAATTTTGGTGTCCCAAATTTTATATCGAAATATTGAAAAGTTATTTAGCCAGCATTAAATTCCTCAGATATCTTCTTTATAAAAGTAAAAATTAAATAAATAAAAAAATTGCAAAAGAATTTAAGGGTGTGGTTTTTAAGAAATTCGAATTTTTCTTTATTTTGTTGATTGTAAAACTTTCTTAACCCTGACTGATTTGAAACGGATTCGGCCCAAAAGCACATAAATAATATTTGCGCGCATCTTTTTCATTTCGCGGTTGATGGTAAATTTATCACGCGCTTCGCGCTAAACAACGTATTTGCCTCGCGGTGCGCGCTCCGTATTCGACAACTGTAATTTGGTGGTTGTGAATTTTTTTAAAGCTCCTTCGGCCTTATCGAACACATGCTCATCATGTGTATCGAGTTTCGCAATTCATTTGATCCAAAATGCCAACTTTTCCACATATAAAATGTATTTTATATTTATTTTGGTACCGCCTTCTGGAACTGCTTATTCGGGTGTTTCCAAATAAAGTAAAAACTTCATTTTAAATTTGTTTTTTGTTTTGCATTAATTTTTGTTTCCAGCTGCTCTAAAAACTCCTTTGTTTCAATATAAATTTATAGTAGGGGAAGGTGGGGCCAGACCATCGACATATAGAAATGGACCGGTAAATCTTTGGGGAGAACTGAAATGGGCTCTAGAGAGAGAAAAACATATGAGACGTAGACCTGCCTTTATCTATTTCAGGACTCTGTCAAGTGAATTGGTGGCCCCGTGTATTCCCTAAATATTCTGTACGTTTAATTTAAAAAAAAAAGATAAACAATACATTAGAAATTTGTAGTTACAATAAATTTAATTTTAAAGAACATTCATGTAAAATAACCTGTTTCAGATAGATTATTTTAAAAACTTGGTAACCTTAAATTCTTCTTGAAATTTGATTGAAAATGCTACAATAATAATCGTTTTGTGAGTTCAAAAATAATGTAAAAACTGTCAAAAATTTGAACAATATTTCTATAACATAAAAAATAACCATTTATATTGTATAGGTACAAAACTTCATATTTTGAGGTTTGTTTTTGTTGTAACATTTTTTATTTTACTATATTCAATACGTTTACTTAAGTATGAAAACATATCCCCCGATAAACGTCTTGACAACGTCAACCAACTTTACAGGCTGCCACCTTTTTTATATTTATTTACAATAAATTATAATTAAATAGATTATAAATAAATCAATTCTTAAAAGCGCGACAAACGTCACATTATTGGGGCACGGGCGACACAAAGCACGGTCTTTTGCTGCGCCAAACTTCACCCAACGAAAATAATTCTCGACCAATCAGCCTTATCTAGAAAGAGATAGGTCCACATCTCATATAACTTTTCTCTCTCTCTCTCTCTAGAGCCCATTAGCGTTCTCCCCACAGCATTACCGGTACATTTCTATATGCCGATCGGCGAGACGCAGTGATCTCAGATCATTTCACCACTTCTGAATTTGAAAACTCGAAGGTGCACGATTGCCGGTTGGAACACTTCGGTGGTTCTATTTATATCTCTATCGCCTTGGAAATAAAACGAAGAGATTGAATTTTTAATATTTCCAGATTTCGATGTTGGCGATTCTCACGATTTGAATACTTCGCGCGCCTCTTTATATGCGTATATTTTGAAGTTACGTTATTTCAAGCATAAAATATAAATTAT
>NC_046660.1:122816882-122817346 GCF_010883055.1 Belonocnema kinseyi | reverse complement strand
CCGGCCGGGCAATTAACAAAATATTATCCCGGTTTGACCTGGTCAGATTCTGGCCAGAAACCTTCTTCTGGTCGGGTCAAACCGGGCAATTTCTACACGGGTAAATGATGAGAATGAGAAAAATTAGAGGCCCTTTAATTTTTGTTATTAATTTCAGTTGCTAAATCATTTGAATTCTTCAAAGTAAACCGCTGTTACTTTTCTCTGCAATATTGATATTTTATCCAATATAAATAAAATTGAAAATGAAGTTTCTTAAGTATAGTCTCAATATACTTGTTCTCTGTCATTCTTTTAATTGTTGTAATTTCGTTTTCTGAGTCTTGTCGATTTTTCGTTGTGTATTTTTATGCTAAGCAAGTTTTAAACTATAAATTATAAGGATAATTTCATTTTATACAAAAATCGAAACTTTGAGGGGTCGTCAGTAAACTGCATTACCAATTGCATGGGGGGGGGGGGGG
>NC_046660.1:122815947-122816854 GCF_010883055.1 Belonocnema kinseyi | reverse complement strand
TGGGGGTCAGTGGAAGAAAAGTTACGAAATTAGATAACATTTAGTATGTTTCCTTATTATTCACTTTTAAAAAATTGTTCTTTTTTCTCTATTTTTAAGAAAGCCCCTTTTATCATTTTTTTCGCTTTAATCCTTTTTGGTAGAAAGTCTACTATTATATTTGTGGTTCAGAATTCAACTCGTTTGGTTAAAAATTCTAGTATTCAGTTGCAAATTTTATTATTCTGTAAAAAATGCAACTATTTTGTTAAAAAGTCATCTTGTTTCGGTAAGAATTCAGAAGCTTGGTTAAATGTTGAACTACTTTGTAAAAAAATTATTCTTTTGGTTTTAGATTCACCTCTTTGGTCGAAAATTACAATTAATTTTTTTAATTTAACTACATATAGTTTAAAATTTAATTATTTTTTAGAACATTCTTTTGTTTTGTTGAAAATTCATCTTTTTGGTCGAAAATTAATTTTCTTAATTTTTTTACATCGTCCTTTTATTAAAAATGCATTTGTTAAGTTCTAAATTAGTATATTTTGATTAATGATTCAACAATATGGTAGAAAATTAAAGTAGGATTCGTTTGTCAATGAACTTTTTCGTGTTTTTTTCATGTTTGTTAAATCTAGTTTTTTTTAAAATAATATTTCTGCAAGATTTACCTCTTTGGCTTAACATTGAACTTTTTTGTTGACAATTTGGTTTTTTTAAAAATCATTTTTTTCAATTAGCAATTTGTCTAGTCTTGATTAGAAATGGATCCTTCATAAGTTGAAAATTCATGGAATTTGTTAAAAACTCGTCTTTTTGGTATGAAAATTAATCTTCTTTGTTGCAAATTCATTATATATTTCGACTTTAAATCTTAGGAATTTAAAGCGTTTCATATTGCATTCAAATCAATTGAAAGTGAGTT
>NC_046660.1:122812950-122815847 GCF_010883055.1 Belonocnema kinseyi | reverse complement strand
TAAATATGTTTTATTATAATAGTCTTATTTATATCAAAAGTCAAAAGTTCAACTACTTTGTTAAAATTTCTATTTTTTTTATTTGAAGGTTCATCTATTTCGTTGAAAATATATTTTTGAAACTGACAGTTAAACTATACCATTTTTGGTTAAAAAAGCAAGTATTTTGTTAAAAATTAGTCTTTCTTTGTATAAATTAAATTGTTTTATGGGAAATTTATACTTTTTGATTAAAAATTACATTTTTCGGTTGAATTATCAACTGTAAATATTTTTTGGATACAAAGTCGTTTTGCTGTAAATGTAAATGTATTGTTAAAAATTAAAATCATAATTTTTGGGTGGAAAATTCGATTATTCACTTGAACCTGAACTACTTTGTAAAAAAATTAATTTTTTCTTATTAAGGATTCATAATTATAGATGAAAATTCAACTATTTGCCTCTAAATTAGGTTAAAAATACAGCTATTTTGTAGATAATACTCTTTTTGACTTTAAAATTAAATCATTTCGTTGAAAGCTCATGTATTTTGTTGGAAATTGACCTTGTTTGGTCAAAAAATAATCTTTTTGGTTGCATCAAATGTACGTCTTCTTGGCTTTAAAAGTCGATTATTTCAGTAAGAGTTGAACTACTTTGTAAAAAAATACGTTTTTTGTAACAAGGGTTTTTAATTAAGGTTAAAAATTTTACTATTTGGTTGAAAGTTTAACTCTTTGATTGAAATCTCATATTTCTCGCTTAAAAAATTCAACTTTTTGTAGATAACTCGTCCTTTTGACTTTAAAATTAAATAATTTCGTTGAAAATTCATGTATTTTGTTTAATTTTGTCTTTTTTGTAGATCATTAATTTTCTTGGTCGAAAATTCATCTGATTGCTTGACAAATTTACAGCTATGTTGAAAATTAATTTTTTCTGTTAAGAACTATTTATCTTCATCTGAAAATGTAACTTTTAAAGGATTAATTAAAAATTAATTGTATATATTCGTTAAGTTGGAAAATCGTTCGTTTATAGAACATTAATCTTCTTGGTCAAAAATTTACCTTTTCCCTTGAAAATTTAACAATTTTCTTGAAAATTAGTTGTTTTTTTTTCTTGTTCAATTCAATTTTTTATCACAGTTTTTATCTGGAAATTGAACTATTCCATTTTTTGTTGAAACTTTATCCTGTACATTGTTTTAGTTAAGGTATCAATTATTTGATAGAAAATTAATTTATTTGTTTTCGATTATGATTTTTTTTTAATTGAAAGAATTTAAAAATAAAATGTTTTTTTCAATTTAATTTAAGGTACTAAAAATTGAAAAATAATTGATTTTACCAGATGATTTTGAATCCGTTCAAAATTAAAGACTTAATAGATATTAGTTTATAAAATTCTTTTCAATTATGACTTCAAATATTATTTCAGTCTAAAAAAATTGTTTTTAACCCATTCAATTTGAAATTTTTTAATTAAAAAGAGAAAATCTCGTTAATTATCAACATAATTTGAAACACGATGTAGATTTTTGCAGATTTAAAAAAAAAGCTTTTTGAGAATTGTAAAATATTTAAAAAGAATAACAAAAATTGTTGTGATTGCTAAGAAAATTGAAAATGATTTTTTATTTTGAAAAATTAATTTTAAGTGAGTATTTGAAAAGATTTTAGAAACTTAAAAAAAACAATCAGGACGATTTTAAGGCAATTTTTTTATTTTGCATTTTTTTAATTTTAGGAAAAAAATCTAATTAACAAAATATATTAATTTTCAACCCAAAAGTTTACTTTTTAACAAAATAAATTAATTTTCTATCAAATAATTGGTTTTTTTAACTAATACAATGTACACGATAAAGTTTCAACCAAAACGGAATAGTTCAATTTCCATCTACAAACGATTAATCTTTAATCAATCCTAGAATAGTTACATTTGCAGATTAAAATAAATAATTTTTAATCGAAAAAATGAATTTTCAACAAAATTGTTAAATGATAAATTTTCAACCAAAAAGATTAAATTTCTACCAAACAAGGTCAATTCCCAACAAAATACGTGAACTATAATTATGAATCCTTAATGAGAAAAAATTTAATTTATTTAACTATTCTGATGGAAATATGTTTTATGTGTTGTTGAAAATACATTTTTGAAACTGACAATTAATCTATACCATTTTTGGTCAAAAAATCACGTATTTTGTTAAAAATTCGTATTTCTTTTTCGAAATTAACAAGAACAAGGAAAACAAGAAAAAAACTAATTTTAAACAAAATACATGAATTTTCGAAGAAATTATTTAATTTTAAGGTCAAAAAGAGTATTATCTACTAAAAAGCTGAATTCTTAACCCAATTTAGAGGCAAATAGTGAATTTTCAACGATATTATGAATTATTAATAGGAAAAAAATTAATTTTTGACTGAGTAGTTCAACTTTAAGTGAATAATCGAATTTTCCACCCAAAAATTATGATTTTAATTTTTGACAATATAGTTGCATTTGCAATAAAACGACTTTGCAACCAAAAAATATTTACAGGTGATAATTCAACCGAAAAATGTAATTTTTAATAAAAAAGTCTAAATTGTCCATAAATCCAAAAATGGTATAGATTAATCGTCAGTTTCAAAAATGTATTTTCAACGAAAGAGATGAACCTTCAAATAAAATTTTTTAAATTTTAAGAAAGTAATTGAACTTTTGATATAAAAGAGGACTTTTTATACAAAATAGTTACGTTTTCAACAAAATAATTAATTTTTCAATCAAATAATTGAGTTTTTATCCAAACGAGATGAATTCCAAAATCGACAATTTCTTTAATTTCTTTCAAATGCGGATCAAGGTAGATATAAGACTAAAAATAAGACTATTATAATATAACATAATGATAATATTAT
>NC_046660.1:122811623-122812850 GCF_010883055.1 Belonocnema kinseyi | reverse complement strand
TATTATTTGGGAATTTTCAAATTCGTTAATATTATAAACTGTTCAGGAATTTTATTAGTTTTGGAATTGTATTTTTCGGGACAGAGAGTTTTACCAAGTCGGAAATTTTATTTTTCGGGATATTTCAGCCGTCCTCATAGAATTACAGAAAATTTTCTCTAATTATAATCTCGGCGCTCGATCTTGTTAATTTTTTCCTACAGTATTAATAAAGAAAAATTGTACGGAAATTTTTGATACCACAAAGTTACAGATAATCACAATTAAAAATTTAAAAATTCGCTGTACATTCAATTTTTATTCTTGGATCTTGGCGATTTTTTTCTAATCCATTTCAGTCACTGGTAGGCTTTTTTGACATCTAGGTATGTAAAAAAGGTAAACTTCAGAAAATTTAAAAACTAATTTAAGAACTATTTATACTCTTAAGATACCAATACAATTTACACAACACTAATTTAAAATTTCCAAATTTTTAGGCCTTCAGTTTAAGAACTTGAATTTTAACGTTAAAATTGCTTCATTTTCAGAATATAGCCTTACTGTTTGAATTTTCATAATTTTCGTTATAAGTTATAGGTTAGGTCAAAAATAACATTCTGGGATTCGAAATTGTTACAACGCGAAAAAGTTTTAATTTAAAGTTTAAAAATGCGAAAATACACCATTTTCCATTTTCATTTGCAATCCAACGAGTCACTTTCTTTCGATTCCTTTAGAAGTCGATCCTTTGCTTTCAGTTTCCTTTTTAAAGTATACCTTGAATTCAACGCATTTTAAATTAAATGTTTGCAGCTGCATTTAGATTGAATTATGCAAAGGTTTTTTGTTTTAAATATAAATTAATTAAAACATTTTATTTGTTTTTCACAATTGTAATTTATAACTTCTAAAATGGAATAATTGTAGCTCAAACATGAAAAAGAATAGACTAATTTCAAATTTAAAGAGGTTCTATCACATATATTGAACTATTAAAACCTCTGATCTTTTTTAAGGTTTTTAAAACTCTTTTAAAAACTTGTTTTAACAATTTTGGTTGTCATTTCTTAATAAAAGAATAAGTGCTATTTAGTCTCCAGAAAAGCAATTTCAAAAATATTTAAACCCTTAATAGTTGAGACTTTTTAAATTTGTAGTCTTCACAGTATATTGAATAATTTCAAATTTAAAGCTATTTAAATATGTCATCTGAATTTTTAAATTGAAAGTGTTCGATAATTTTAG
>NC_046660.1:122810477-122811523 GCF_010883055.1 Belonocnema kinseyi | reverse complement strand
TAAAAAATAGTTTGTTTAAAAATTTTTTTTAATAGAATAATAAAATATTTTTAATAAAGAAAAAACTTTTTTAATGTTTAAAGTTTCTAAAAATTATTGTTGTAATATAAAATAACAATAATTGAACGAATGTATTTTTTGATAAAAAGTTATTTGAAAATGTGCACTGTATTTTTGTACATTACAGAAAATGCTCGAAAAAATGAAATTATTATTTTAAAAAATAAAAATAAAAGTCGCGTTAAATCAGCCTGCATTGAATCCTGCAAATTTTGTTTCATTTAAAGCTCACGTGTTTTAAATTTATGTTTGTATCACATATTTATACAATTATTGTTATTTTAAATTAAAACATTAATTTAAAAAAATTAAACATCAAACAAAATTTCTATAATAAAAATATTTGATTATTGTATTTTTAATAAATAAATAATATTGATCACAAAACTGTTTTTTCAGTTTCTGCAATTCGGGAATTTTCTAGTTTGTATAATTGATCATTAGACAGCATTCGGCCTGGAGTTTTATTATTCGGGAATTTTCAAATTCGATAATATTGTAAATTGTCCAGAATAACGTTTTTATAAACATATAATTATAATTCCAAGTGATAGGGAAATTGTTCTTTCGGGTTTTAGATGTTAAGACGACAGTTCCAAGCCAGATTACGTTTCGCATTGGCAAACAATATTATACGAACAGAATTTCACTGACACATTCGTAAAAAATATCATGTTCCATAAAGTATATTTTAAGATAAACTTTAAATTATTATAATTGATACAGCTTATTTATTTTTAATTTATTTTTAATTGAAAATGGGCTATATAGTTTTAATCGCGAGTTTCCATTTGTTTAACTTCTAAGACTTTCCAATTGAAACAGTTTAATTTTTAACGTTAAAATTGTAATATTCTTCAATTTTAAACAAATTCCGAATAGTGTTGTGAAATCAATTATGATTCACTTGTGAATCCTTGGTGTCCACTTCAATTAAAAAAAGAATCATGCTTTATATTCGCAGTTGATAAACTAAAAACGATTTC
>NC_046660.1:122801859-122810377 GCF_010883055.1 Belonocnema kinseyi | reverse complement strand
CGACTTCGTAGTACGATGAGGGCAGCACCTCGATAGGGCAGAAAATGTGATGTCCTATATATATATAATTCCCCACTCCGACGCCCCGTACCGCATCTACGTATATAACATCTTTGGTTGCGGATAGAGGTTCCCTGTACCAAGGATTTCTGCTGAAAATGGTTACAAAAATAAATAGGCAGTCGCGGACAATTGTCCAGGGGTGGTTCCGAAGGAATTAACCCCCAAGCGGAGGTGTGAAAACCGTGCCGAAAGCTGAATGGCACCTGGGTGAGGTGTGTAGAACGGTGACTCTGGGATACCGAGCGACCTCTCAGAGTACGTAGCCTTATCCTTGCATGCGGGGCTCTACAAGGATGGACGAACCCCTTTCCCTAGCTTCTCGTGGGAACAACAATGACAACACCAAACATAGTTGTAGTAAGTGCGGTTCAAAACAACAGAACGTGCAGGGTTCCCGACAATGGGTCGGCCAACAATGCCAACCAATCTAGAGCTGGGGGAGCCAATGAAAATGGATTCAATGCGATGGATGGGCGGGATCTCGCGACCTTTGGGTGGACGGAGCGACTGAATCACGACTTGCTAGAGTGCTACGATGCGAGTGTGGCCCCTGAACGGGGTTACATGGCACGGCTGCATGCTCTGTGGTGCGAGAAACACCCGGAGCTATCGCACTTTTCGCAGCAACGTCTGCGAAACCATGCTGAACTACTCCGAAAAAGGGGCTGTGTAAGCGGAACGCCTACTCTACCACAGCCAGAACAAGCTGAAAACAGAGAAAGAGAGGCGACACTAAGACCAACCGCGGGCAGGCATCCAATAGAGGAAGAGGGATGCTTTACGACCCGGAGAAACATCAACACCAAGGTTTCTCTGAAGCCTAAAGATCTGGCAGAAATGGATGACGAGCTTCGTGACATTTTTCAGGAGAATCTGACCTCTGGGCTATCAATTATTGTGTGTATAATGCAGCGAGAGCTTTGGTCGATGCGAACGGTAAAGCACAACGAATGGTTCATCATAAGAACAAAAGACGAATGCATCAACTTGCCATAAAGATAGGCTGGGCAAGACAGTACGCGTCCCGCATTCCGTGTGTGATTTACTACGTCACATCTGGCAGAAATTTTACCGCCAAGGTTCGAAAGTTCGCGCACGAACCCGGACCCGTTATCACACACTTAACAAGTCAAAGCTGCTGACCACCAGGCAGCATATTGTTGAGAGAATACGGATACTATCTGACGCTAAGAGAAGTCTAGAGCGGAGGGAAAGATGGGTCAGAGAAAACCAACAGTTTCTCTCTGACCCATCTCGACTCTTCCAAGACCGTCCGGTTACTGTCGAACACCCACCCAATCCAGAGGAGGTCGAAGTATTTTGGAGAGAAGTCTAGAAAGTGCAGCACAGACTGGACGAAGACTCAGAAAATATAAATAGCTTCAAGGAGTTATGTATTGCCCTCATAACACCTGATAAAGGATGCCCACCCATCACTACCGAGGAAGTCAAAAAAGTATTAAGAGGGATGAAGAACTATTCCGCACCGGGACCAGATTGTATCAAAACCTTCTGGTGGAAGAAGTTTTCTTCAACCCATCAGCATTTGGCCCGTATTTTCACCTCATATTTGAAGTCGGAAGAGCCGATCCCGGAGTGATTGTTGGAAGGGCGCACAATACTCCTGCCGAAAATAGGCAACTTAGCTGACCCGAAGAATTACAGGCCAATAACTTGTCTGAACACACTTTATAAGATATTCACAGCTATCCTAAATGATAGGATTGTTCGGGCAATTGAACCTGTGTGGCAAAAAATGTATGAACAACGAGGCTCAAAGAAAGGTGTAGTCGGATGTCGGGAGAACCTGCTCATCGATAGATGTGTCTGCAAAGATGCTGCATTCTACCAGCGTGACCTATCGATGGCCTGGATTGATTATCGGAAAGCTTTCGATTCGACCTCCCATAGACTTATCTGTCTTTTGGAAATCTTAGAGGTTCATCTGCAAATAGTTAGGTGCATAGAAAGATTGATACCGCTTTGGGAAACCAGATTTACTATCTCATCTGGAAAAAATCGTGTGACAACTAACAAGGTCACCTTTCAGAGAGGTGTCTTTCAAGGCGACATCATGAGCCCACTCCTCTTTTGCCTTACATTATTGCCACTATCTCTAGCACTTCACCATTCCGACGGGTAATTGTGCGGCAAACCTGCAGATCGAGAGTACAAGGTCACTCATGTATTTTACACGGACGATCTTAAGATCTATGCTAAAAACAAAGAGCAACTAGATGTAGCTCTAGGGTTTGTCGAACGATTTACTAAGGAAATTGGAATAGAATTTGGGTTAGACAAATGCGCCAAGGTTTATTTGAAGCGAGGAAAACTTAATGGCATCCCTGAAGATCATGAGCTCGTTGATAGAAGCGCTATACGACACCTTTGCGCTGGAGAGACTTATACATACCTGGGCGTGCCACAGAGCCGCATTCAGGATGTGACATCTATAAAGGATACTCTCCGAAGCAGATACAAACTTGTCATCCGACAGATTTGGTCTTCCGAACTGTCGGCGAAGAACAAAGTATCTGCAATGAACATGCTAGCCGTCCCGGTAGTACTCTATTCATTTGGAGTAGTTCCATGGACGAAGAACGAGCTCAGATCCCTTGATATCGGGACAAGAAAGGTTATGCACATGCACAAAATCATGCATCTTAAATCTTCCGTACCGCGACTGTACATCTCACGCCGTCAAGGTGGTCGCGGAATATTGATTCTTGAATGTCTTCACAACAGGATTATTCTGGGTAGAGCACATAGAGTTGCAAATGGAAGAGACCCTCTTCTCAAAATGGCCAGGAATCACGAAGAAGTGGGCAAAGGAGCGTTTCTGTACAAAGCAGAGGAGGAGGCTGCTGAAACACTCGGACTTGACTTCAGTATTAGTCGTGAGCAAAATGCATCAAATCTTATCTATCTCGATTATTCACTCCTGAAAGCCCGGATTGAGAAAGCACAAGAGAAAAACTTTCGTGAACAGCCCCTCGATAAGAGGTTGCACGGTATCTTCCACAGAAATGTGAAGTATCAGTCAATGTCTTGGGAGCTAACGTTTGCTTTCCTTGAATCGCCCGGATTGAAGTCTGGTACATATATATATATATATAACAGTATTGATAATTATATAATTTATATATTATACTTGAAATAACGTAACCTCAAAATACACGCATATAAAGAGGCGCGCAAAGTATTCAAATCATGAGAATCTCCAGCATCGAAATCTGGAAATATTAAAATCTCAATCTCTTTATTTTATTTAGAAGCAGATAGAGATATAAATAGAACCACGGAAGTGTTCCAACCGGCAATCGTGCACCTTTGAGTTTTCAAATTTAGAAGCGGAGAAATGGGTCGCGCGCGCAACGCAGTCATTTACATCGTCTCCAACTATATTCACACGGACATAGACGTGTGATAGCATTGGACCACATCTCGTTTCAGATCTGGGATCACTGGCGAAACGGTGCACAAAATCTTTGAGGATTATTAGGCTGTAAACTGTAAGAACTTGTAGAAACAATTATTAGTTAAAATTTTCTCTAATTTATCATTAGCGAGTTGCACATATGTTTTTGTAAATCGAGCGATCTAATTTTTCAGAAATTAATCATGAAGCACTGTAGGTTAGTTGGGGCGCTATGTAACACGCGGTGGGTAAAACAGAACGCATGGTGGGGCGGTATGGAACAATTGAAATATCAATTTTAATTTGTAAATAGTTTTGACAATTTTTAAAAAAGTAAGCAACAAATCATAATCTATTTCAAGGAACACCAACCCGAAAATATATAATATTAAAATACGTACTGTAGCTAGAGCATAACCTAAGGAATTAAGGCAGAGGACAGATGAAAGACATTAAAGCAATTTAAGGTAATACAAATTTATCTGAAAATCAAATTTTAAGGAAAATATCCATATTAGTTGAAAGATACGTAGATAAAAGGATAAAAAAAACATATGTAGCCAGTTTTCGACATAATGTTGATACCACAGCTTCGTATTTATTTTGAGCTTGGCAATAATTAAACTCACAGTTTCTTATGCTTTCGATTGCCCTTTTCAAAATTTCCTCAGGCCAGTTTTGTCTACCAGTCTTCATTTTATAATTTCGCATTTTAATCACTTAAATCACTGACAGTGACTACGACAGGTTAAATTGGCGGATGTCCGGTGTTCCATTCCGCCCTATTCAGCTTGTTGCATCTCGCCCCCAACGATAAATATATTTCAAATCCGTAATTTTCTTTTTTAAATACTTTATAATTAAATCTAATATCAAGAACAGACAATTTAAACTTTATTGTTTTTAAACTCTTGGAAAGGAAAAGGGAATAAAAACATTATTAGTACTTTATTTTCTCTCGAAAATAACACTATTCCTGAGTTCTGAAGTACTAACAATTTTCACTTAATTTCTAATACAATTTACATAAAACATCAATTCTTCTTGCACTTTTCTCAAATAATTAGACTTATTTTTATTTTATAAATTAATATCAAACTTGAAGTGTGAATATTTTTCCAGATATAGTAGCGTTTCCTTTACCCGCCTGTTCCGTCGCGCCCCACCTTCCCTATTGCAATTCATAATATACATTTGTAGTGAAACAAAACTGTCTTCATTTTCATGTTTTTATAATTTAAAACAGTACGCGACCTATCAAAAACTAAAACAATGTCTTTCATAAACATTTTACTTCATCTTGTGCCGTTTTACCATAAATTTAATTTTTTAATTTTTAAAGAATAACTTTCTAATTTTATCATTTTTAATGTTATTTTTTTCGATGAAAACGGATACTACGCATCTCATAGAAAAATGGTTCATTAAAAATTGTAGCCCTTTTTTGGGTAAATAGCTCTTGTCTATCTTGCATAGTTTGACCGCGAAATGAAATTTTTTACTACCTCCTTTTTAAGACCAAAACCAGAAACGTTGGTCAAAAAATTCTGGTTAGCGAACTCGACCTTTCTTTCTGGCCCTTTAAACTGTGTGTAAAATTGCATCCTAATCTGATTAGTCTTTGAAAAATTATCAACTATTTTCTTCTAAATAAGGGAATATTTCATTCCCGAGAGATTCTGCGATTTCAATAAGTGTAGAACCCTGTCTGATTTAAAATAAATTCGGCCCTCAAACATTCTATTTAGATACAAATTAATAATTGTTGAGCCAATACAATATTTTCAGATCATTGCGTAAATATTCATATCTGGTTTTTTTTCGTGGCCACTTGGACCAAGTCCTAAAAAAATAACAGCTTTTTCGGGAAGTCTGCTATGTGGGAAAGCAACCAAGAAACATAACAATTAAAATCCCTTTTAATTTAGCAAATAGCGCTACTTTTATTGACTGTTTTTCGAATAATAATCAGTTAAAAAGCTTTTTAAAACATAGCATTGGTCATTTTTACGATCTCAGGAATAACTTCCACACAGAAGGTTCTGGTGAAAAATAAGTTTTTGAAATTTTATCATGATTTTATACTTTTGTAATTCATAATATTTGAACAAAGCGAACACTTTACGTAAAGAGATATATTCTTGTATACAACTCTAGCAGATTTGGCAAACTTTATGCTTTTGGACCCTTACAGCAATAGAATATACCGGGATATCTCATTTGATCCCATTTATCTCCTAGGTTGTCCCAAGGATATCCAAGGGATAACCCCTAGGATATCTAAGGAATAACCAGTAGGATATCCAGCAAGAAGTAAATTTGGATATCCCAGGGATAGCCCCAGGATTTCCAGGATATCCCTAGGACGTTTACGGGATATTGAAATGTCTCAAGTAGGATATAGAAAATTAGTTTATATGCTACCTGGGACATTTGAATATCCCGCAAAGTCCCAGGGATATCCTGGGGTTATACCTGGGATATCTAACCTCCGCATCTCGGGATATCCGACGGGTTATCCCTGGGATATCCTTGGGACAACCTGGGAGATAAATGGGATCAAATAGGATATCCCGGTATATCCTATTGCTGTGAGGGGAGCGCCTTCTGATGCTTAAAACGAAAATTGAGTTTTTAATTTATTGGAGGTTACATCTGCCAGCTCCGATCGGGGTTTAAAGAGCTTGGAATCTTATTATTTTCGCCGCCTAATGAGGATTAATAAACGAAGAACAGAAACGGCGTTTTTAGGAATACAAATTTTTTAATACCTTTTAAAGCAGGGCTTCTTATCGGGATCCTTCCGATTGAATTTATCACCCTAGTAGCACGGGACATTCCCTGAGCGTGTAAAATGTCCGCCACTTGGGAACGTTCCAGAAACATTCCATTAGAACGTTCAAAGAATAAATTGTCGTTATTGTTATTATTATCAATGAATATCCGGTAAATCGTAAGTGATTGGTCAAAATTTATGTCAGTTTATGATTATATATATACAATATTGCAATGTAGTTTATACGGTACTCAAAATTTAAAAATGACATCAATTTTTACCTATCTCTTACGGCTTACGAGATCATTTTTATTAAAAATAACAATAATGGAAGATTCCCCACCGATCCCAGTGGAACGTTCCCAAGCGGCGGACATATTACACGCTCAGAGCACGTTCCTGGAACATTCCAGGCGTGTTCCCGGGACGTTTCGTGCTATTAGGGTAGTTTAAAAAATAAAATGTTCAAAATATGCACAGTATTGAAATTAAATTAAAACCTGATATATGCTGTCCTGCTTAGATACAATTCAATAATTGAGTCAATAAAATATTTTCTAATCATTGCGTAAATATTTTTGAAGAAAGTTATGTGCTGATAATAATTTCCACTTTTGAAGTTCGATTATATTTGGAAGCTTTAAATGATATCATCTTTACATAGTGTGGGATACTAATTTCGATTTCCGGCTTTTATCTTTTAGGCTTCAGGTGCGCAGGCTGCGCAGTATTAGTTCCAAATTAGGTCGGCGTGCATCGCTAGTGCTACACTTTCTCGCAAGTGAGATTAATCGCAATGGATATAAGAATGCTTCATCTTGAAACCTCGTATTATTAAATTGACTTTGCAATTTTTAAATGGTTTTGGGGTTAGAGTGATCGTTTTTTGGTGTCACATGAAGGCGCGTAGAGCGCAGCCCTTTGTGCATCATTGCTCCCGACATAAAACGACTTAAAAGTGATAGTGGTAAAGTGCCGGTGCAAAATCGTTTAGGACTATTAGCAGAAGATGACGAACGACGTCGCAAAGTCGCTAATGCGAGTGATGAAGAAGATAGTAATGGAGAGCCGATCCTCGAAACTACTGAGGCTACGAAAAAACCTAACATTCCACCCATCAAAATTACAAGGGTAAGCTCAAACTATGCTCAGATGATAAAGGAAGTCAGAAATATTACTCCTAACAAAAAAATCAATGTTGCTATGGTTAAAGATAGACTCTCGGTCCGAATTGAAAATATGGAGGATTACGATGCCTTACGTAAAGCATGTGATCACGGGAAAATACCTTACTACACTCATATGTTTAAATACAAGAAACCTAAAAACTTGGTGCTTAAAGCTTTACCTAACCTTCCCATCATTAATATCGAGACCGACCTACACGAACAAGGAGTAAAATGCAAGAAAGTTCCCATGCTTAAATTTAAATCTAAAAAACAAGGCGGAGAAGGACAGCCCCGCTGTAAGCACACAAATATATCATCCCAGCTTCCTAATCACTCGGAGCCAAACGCTGATCTACGAGTAGTACGGGGCATCAGATAAATCTGCTCTGTCAAGGTTTATTGGGAGAAATTTAGGAAAACTAGACGTGTGACTCAGTGCCACAGGTGTCAACAGTTTGGACATGGTACTTCTCACTGTAATAGTGACCCAAAATGTGTAAAACCTGTAGGAACACATCTTACTAATGTGTGCACCAAAAAATCAACTGATCCAGTGCAGTGTGTAAATTGCAATGGTGCACATCCTGCGAACTACTCTAAGTTCAAAAAATACGTTGTGCTTCTACAAAAAATAGAATCGAGGAAAGCCAACCCTATGTTCGATAGACTTCCCAGCAAAGGGGTACCACCCCTAAGAACACAATACAATTCTCCACCATTGAGGCCTGCAGCAATCCCAAAGGTGCTTACGACTCCTGGACCAGCCAAGCACACGTGGAGTATAATGACAGAGAAGTTTACTACACATGGAGCCTGCAAGCATAAGTATGGAGAATATAGAGAAAATGGACGTGATCAGCGCTTTGAAACAGACTTCTCTAACCTTACGACTAAGCTCAATGAGCTAAATAATATTTGTGATATAGGTAAGATGCTGAGAATTATTAGAAACTTAAAATCTAACTTATTAACATGTAAAAATGATTAAGATAGATTTACCAGGTGTATACATATGAAACCGGTATTTTTTCAAGAAAAAAACACATTTATTTCAAGAGAATGATAACAAATATTTTATTCAAAGTATGCGCC
>NC_046660.1:122798061-122801759 GCF_010883055.1 Belonocnema kinseyi | reverse complement strand
CAATACGCCAATTAGCACAAATGGTAAGTTCCGACAGTGCCTACAAGTGTGCATACTGGCCGCTAGATGGCAATACCGGTTTCATATGTATACACCTGGTATTGTACTTGCTGCTCTCATAAATAATGGCAGGAATTAGACTAGTTAGTGCAGACCTTAAAATGGCACATTGGAATTCTAATGGACTTAGAAATAATTTATCAGAACACAAAGATCTAATGAAAAATCATAATATCGATATCATGCTATCGTGGCGAGCAAGATGTGCGATAATACTGTGATTGTATCAGCGTATAATCCCCCTAAATCTAAATTAAACACTGATAATCTCGATTTAATCTTTAAATGTAGTCAAACGGTCTCTTTATTTGGAGATTTAAACGCCAAAAGTGTGGATTAGTGGTGCAAAAGGGGTAATATAAATGAAAAAAGCTTACAACAGTATGCGATCAAAAATTTGTATTTAATTCTGGCGCCTGATAGTGTCACGTTGTATCCATGTAATAACGCTTTACCGAGCGTAGTGCACATTTGCCTAGCCAAAGACAATGCTTATCATATCGATTTCCATGTCATTCATGACCCGGTAATAAGCTTTGAATAGAGAAAAATTAATATTTTCAGGTTTCAGCGTAAAAGTAAAGATTATTCTATTATTTTGAATGCACGATTTTTCCATCTGTCTAAAATGTCATTATAAGAATAAGATATCTCAGAAACTAATTTATTTCTATTTCCATAGTGGCCGCCGCATGGGTTCCTATTCCCCAAAAGAGAACGCGTTTTCAATATATTTAATTCCTTGTAATTGTACCGACAGATAAACTCACATAGATGTCTTCTATTCCTCAAAAGTGTACATATTTTAAAAAATTATTTAATTTCTTCTAATAAGTTCACAAAATATGCGTGATAAATGACAGTTTAATTTTAATCAATTCAAGTCCGCTCCTATAGAGTTAAAACTATTTTAATTTACACATTTAAATAGATCTCTTTGATGGATTTTTTAAGACGTTTAAAGAAATTATTAAAACGTGAATAAATATCAATTTGAATATTTTTCAAATTTATAAGTTATAAAAAGATGTGATAATAAAAAATAGGTTAAATAAATTATTTTGTTAAATTCTACTAAGTCGATTGAGAGGAATAGGATTTTTCTGAATTCAACGCTTATTCCCGGGAACCTCTTTTCAGATCATAACGCTGTGTTAATTAACCTAAACTTTTCAAATATCTTCCGAAAACCAAAAAGTGTATATGTACACTATAAAAAAAGCCAACTGGCCAAAGCTGCGATCCAGTATTAATAATAATATAGTTATAAATTCTAATCTGCAATATACTAAGGATATAGATATGAGTGTTGACTCGCTGAGCGGTGTCATCTACAGAGCTTCTGACGAATCAATCCCTAGGAAAATACGAAAGACTTTACAAAAACCTCTTTCGTCTTATATTAAACAACTAATTTAAAACAGAACCGCTTTGCGTAGGATTTATGAAAGAATAGTAGTGATACGATCCGTAAAATTAAAAATCAAGTAGCAAATAAAATAAATAGAGAAATTTTTAAATTTGAAAACACCAACTGGGAGACAAGTTATCAAGCCTTAAAGTAAAGGACAATAAGCTTCGGAAAATGGCTAATTGCCTCACAAAGAAAAAGTCAAATCTCATCCCTATAATTCACGGAAAAAATGGCTTGGCAGTTTCAGACTCTGAGAAAGCCAATGTTTTAGCTGAGCATTATGAGATGGTTCATCATCTTATAGAGTACGTGGGGGATGATGGCACCGAGCAGTTAGTCAATACCAAGTATAGGGAGTTATTATCAGAGTCGATAGCGAAATTAAAAGGGTAATCATAAGGGTGGGTTCGAGAAAGGCCCCAGGAGCAGACAGTATTCGAAATATTTTTTTAAAGAATCTGCCCAAAAACAATTTGTCCAATTGACCTGTATTTTTGATGCTTGCTTAATTCTATCATATTTTCCGGCGTCATGGAAAATTGCTAATATAGTGCTGTATCACAAACCAGGAAAAGATCAACTGTTTGCAGTCAGCTATCGTTCAATAAGCTTACTTCCCACGTTAGGCAAACTTTTTGAAATTATCATATACAACAGAATTAAAATTTTTGAATCGATTAAAAGGATTCTGATACCGGAGCAGTTTGGTTTTAGACCACAAAGAAATACTGTCCAGCAATTAATAAAACTCACAAATCTCATCAGTGCCAACTTCAATAGAAATATGGCCACAGCAATTCTATTGCTGGATTTAGAAAAAGCATTTGATACTGTCTGGTATAGGGGCTTAATGTTTATATTAGATAAATATAGACTACCAAAATACTTAATTAAAATAATCCAGAACTATCTCATAGATATAAAATTCATGGTCTCAGTAAATTAAGAAAAATCCGAAGTACAAAAAATGGTATCTGGAGTACCACAGGGCTCTATACTCGGCCCAGTCCTCTTTTCGTTCTACATTAATGATATTCCAAGTCTGATAGGTATTCGACTTTCGATAAGTAGAAACTTAAGGTTAATGTTGCAAAGACTGAACTTATCATATTCACTCATAAGCTTATTCTGATTTTTACATGAAAAATTCACTAATAGAGCGAAATACTAAAGTTAAATATCTCGGTCTTAAGCTCTACTTTACACTGAATTATCGAGTGCAAATTGAGGAAATTAAAAAGAAAGTTCACAAGATGATAGGCGTTATTTTCTACCTAATTAGTAGAAAAAGTGAAGTAAGCATAGAAAATAAAATAATAATGTTTAACGTAATCATAAAATCTGTGATGCTGTATGCAGCTTAGGGGGGTCACTCGCCATGCAAATACACCACGGTGTGCCCACTCCCATGTATTTACGGGGGGTACTTATAGCAAAGATATTAGGTCCTAGATACGGCATGGGTTAGTGGTGGGGACGGCCGATATATATATTTAACTACATTTTCGACTATATCGAGGTGCTGCCCTCTTTAACTTTTCACCGTTTCTATGGCAACCGCGTCCTCCTAGCACGTAAGCGGGCGGGGTGGGGCCGGGCGCACACCGAAAGTTGTTGAATTCCAAACTGAACGTGATTATCTGTTTCTCGTTCTCGCGTTCGCCTAAGCCATCACTATAGCAATCTTTGCTATAGTTGAGTCGGTTGGCTGGCTCTGTACGGCCTGTACTTTAAAAATGTTATGAACACTGATTTACCTAATTATATTCAAATTAAAGAGAGCCTACAAATATTCTATTTATTATTATTTTAAATTTTCGAGACAATAAATAAATGTAAAAAAATTATTTTCGTACTTTAGAATTTTAGTTAAATTTCTAAAATTATTTTAAAAAACTAAACTTAAAATTTAAATGAAATTAAGATAAATTAAGAAATTTAATGAAATTTATTTATATTCCAAATTAAATAAAATTTAGTTGAATTTAAAATTTAAATAAAATTTAGCTAAATTCAACATTTAAATGAAGCTTAGGTTTCTTGGCTTCAACAATGGAGAAAATTCAAGTAAGCTAGAGAAATTAAAAAAATTCCCTTATTTTTATAATAATTAGTTAAATTGAACAAAAAACTCAGGAAAGTAATTAGGACTCATAGTTCTAAAGTTTTTGGTTTGAAACTTTTCAGAAGTCGACAATGTCAAAATATAAAAGGAAGCGTTTAA
>NC_046660.1:122787893-122797961 GCF_010883055.1 Belonocnema kinseyi | reverse complement strand
CGAGAGAGAAGCATGCGCGCGCAACATCGCCTTCTTCTTCTACACACCGACGAGCGGCGAGTTAGTGTTGAAATGTATACTTTTTCCATAATGTGAGCACTGGTCTGGATGCTAGCGTCACGCAGTGGAAACCTCAGACAACACCGCTGCGATGCAAGTGAGAGAGAATTTTATTTTTAAACTTCGAACGTAACATATCACTTGAGCTATTATGGATGCGCTTCAAGTCACTTTCAGAAAAAGTTAATTACATTTTTTAAATTTGTAACGCTGCAAGAAAAGTGAGTTTCTAATGAAAATTTTAACTTAGAATCCTAATTTCAACAACTTAAAAGTTGTTCTTGCTGTTTTTTGAGTTTTTTAAAGAAGGAACCGAAGAGGCAGAAAGTAGTGTCTTTAAGGACACACTGTAGAGGCTCCTTTCGGTTCCTTTGGTCAGCCAGGGTGTCCCATTATAATTGTAATCGTTTCCCACACATTTTTATCGATTATTCAATACAAATGCATACAAAAACAGGCGCCATGACAAGCGAAAGCTTAAGAATTGTAATAGTATGCAATATATATAATATAATAGTATGCAATACATACCTGTAGATACCTAAATGGGTTCGTTTAGAGCGCAATTGAAAAGAACAGCATCAATATCATCAAGACCCATTCACAAGCCAACCACTTGCAAAGTCGGGTTGGTAAGTTAGCAATTTACACAATATGTCAGTAAAACAAACACAAAGGGTATTAATATTTATTCATTTTTCTTCTTACTTGTCAAGGTGAACTCATTTTATAATTTTTAATAGTAAATTGGTTTAAGTCTACACCAGATTTAAATTACCATAATTTAAAATCATTAGTCAATTAATCATTGGAAATGTAATGCGATTTTATTGATTGTAAGTGAAAATTCATTACTTAGCTAACCTATTTTTAACCTGCTCTTAAAAGTGCGATGTTGAAAACGATGCGATGGAAAACTCAATTGAAAAAGTCTCTGTCACTGAGGTTAGGGATATAATTAAGAACTTGAAAAACGGAAGGCTGCCGGGGTAGATGGTATTAACGCAGAAATGCTTAAACACGGTGGCGCGTGCATACCATATAGGCTGTGCGAATTAATAAATTTATGTTTCGAGATGGGAGACATCCCAGACGATTGGAAAGAAGCGATTACCGTACCAATATACAAGAGAAAGGGAGATAAAACCGAGTGCAATAATTACAGAGGGATCAAATGTACGGATCAAATATTTAGCTTAAGGCAAATAACAGAAAAAAGTTTGAGAGTAGGAAAAAAAGTTTTCGGTGCATTTGTTGACCTAGAAAAAGCTTTTGACAAGGTAGATAGAAGTAAACTTTGGGAAGTCCTGAAAGAGTATGGATTCAATGGATGGATCTTACAAGCTATAAAAACAATATATACTGGTATCAAAGCGTGTGCAAGAGTGAATGGGAAACTGAGTGACTGCTTCGATATTATTCAAGGAGTTAGACAAGGTTGTATCGTGTAACATTGTTAATATTAATAATGAATAGGGCAGAAGTTAATTTATTTAGTAATCAATCAAATTCTTTTCAGAAACACATGGATTTTACTCTATATAAAACTACAAAATAATTTTAATTTCTAATGTATATTACAATCTACATTCAAGTATATTGCCTATATAGTACACATCCCGAAAAAACCTGGTGTTTTTTAGGACTTGATCCAAGTGAACGAAAGAAAGAACCATTTTCGCTCTAGGTTTGGACCTATACTTGAACCTTGAACCTAGGTTAAAACGTAGGTCCATGTCCGCTTCGATTTTTTTTTTCATAATAAAAGTCAATTAATACAAAAATATTTTACATAGAATCCAGTGTTTTCAATTAAAATAGATCTAATTAATAGAATCAAGTAAGAAATTGATTTTGTTTAAAAAAAATGTATTTGTATTAAAAAGGAGTATAGATTTAACTGGTACTTTAAAAACTTTGGTTTTTGGGAGTATTAAAGTTTTGAAAAGATATGGAAGAATAATGAAGTTCTCAAAATAATTCCTGAGGAGAAAATATTTATTTATTTAATTCCTAAAAAGTTAGTTAATATTTTGGACACCAAAAAAGTTAAGCAGTTGGTAGGCCGCGGCCACCTCTCCAAATAATATGAGTCGTGTGTTTTTTGGAATGTTGTAAATGCTATAACTATAATCATTTTAAATTTTGTGAAATAAGTCATTAGATAAATGATACGAATTTTTAAATTATATGAATAACCGTACAGAGAATTCTTGAATTTTTAAAAAATGATCTCAAAAATATTCAAAAGGCGCTCACTTTTTGAATTTGTATCCAAAATTGCTAGCTAATGAAATTGACCTTTAGTTTAGGACATTAAAAGAGTATACCAGAGGCCAATTTAATAGAATTATTTTTTTCAAAAGTTTTCGTGCTGACAGACAGGCAAAAATACATACAGACCGACAGACAAAGACATTCGTAAAAACCTATTTTTTGGATTTAGGATGTCTCAAAACGTGGACCTTTTGACAAAAACTAGGGGGCTCAAATTTTATACAAATCTAATACCAACTCTGATGAGAATGTAAAAATGATTTATTTGTCATGAATAATTTTTTGATAGTTCTGTTTTTAGTTTTAATCATGAAAAATAGCACCGAAAACATGAAAAGTTAAATTTTTCGAAACCCCACACATGAGACGAAAAAGAAATTAAAAGACAAAAGTTGTGATGCCACGCATCCTACCAAAAAGTGATTGATAATAAATTTGTAGATCTTTTTAAATGCACAATTTTGGTGTATTTATCTTTTACCGTATTTTGCAGACTTTGGCCGAAAAATGTAATTTTTGAATTTTTCATTATTTTGTATACTGTCAAAATTTGAATTTTTTATTTCATAAGAAAATTCAAAAAGTTGTTACGATAATCTTGTAAGGCATTCAAAAAGTAACATTTTTCTTTTCTTGACTTTTCATTAGGATAAATTGTTCGACTTTTTGAATACTATGAATAAACGTACAGAAAATTTTTGAATTTTGAAAAAAGTGGTCTCAAAAATATTCAAAATGTGCTCACTTTTTGAATTTTTATCCAAAATGGCTGGCTACCGAACTTGAACTTCAGTTTAGAGCACTAAACGAGTGTACTTAATTTAGGTATCTTGTTCGAAAATCGAATACGACCTATGAGATACCATATATTTAAATTTTGTTTGTAACAGTATAGATTGTAACAGTTTTCACTAGAAATTAATGATGAGTTTGGGTAAAAATGCTGACAAAAACCCATAAGATTTAAGTTTTCGATTTCAAACTAGATAACATAGAAAGGCAAACTTATAACTAAAGGTGCTGAGAGACGGAATTTATTTGTCTAACAATATGTGACACGATTTTCGCTTTTGCATTAGAGGTGTGAGTCAGTTTTGTGAAGAGCGGCGACGCTCGAAACATTGACGCCACCCACGAACGAATAATAAGGAGACCTAACTCCGTTTCCACAGTTGGAAATAGAAACATTACCGTAAGTGGTATGCACATTACAGGAAGTTCTTAAATTTTTGTGCGTAGGTGAGCAGTTGTCCTCTTCCTATGCATGGAAAAGTGTGCGAGTGAGAAAGTTTGTCAAATTGACGTAAGTTAGAGAGGTTCTGTTTGTTTGTTTTGATGCAGGTGTCAAGTGCCGGGTTGTGGTGCTAGATACACGCCGAATAAGGCGAATACACTTCGCTTTTTTAAAGCCCTCACTGTACGTACAATAAACGTCCAATATATTTAATTGTTTTACATAACTGTCATTTAATTTTAATAGAAATAATTTACCTGAGTGCCTGCGGAGAATTTCTCAGGGCCTTGAGAATCTTTAGCATATACTCTGAGATTTCTCTCGGTAGGGCGCTTCATTATAATATCGCATTATTTGCAATTATCCGTGCTGATTAAATTGTATAGATGCTTATAAATGCGTAATTTACCAATTTCTAAACTGAGTGACCTCATAATAACTTTTAATGAAATTATAATATTTTTCATGTTTACCTTTCGAAAAAACTTTAAACTTTTCAATCAGGTTATCTTACTTCCATTATTTCTTTATCATATTACAAATTTAAAAGGTTCTTACCTATACTTTTCCTTCTCAAAATCTGTTCACACATTTTTCAAACAAGTACCGAAAATAATGTTTATATATTTATTTCGTATATCTTTTGTATGATGATCAACAAAAGAACAGAATCTCTCTAACTTACGTCAAGTTGAAAAACTTTCTCACTCGCACACTTTGCGATGTATAAGAAGAGGACAGCTGCGCACCTATTATTTTGCATGTAAAAACTTGTGAATTGTCATAAATCTATCGTATTTTTGGCGCATTTTATTCTTTTGGGTTATTTTAGGTTAAAGGACATCGGTGTACACAAATCGTAATATTTACAGGCATAAGCGTTCAATCAGGAGCTAAAACTTCCTTTTTCCAAATTATCTGATCCTTTCAAAAGTGAGCTTCACACACTAAATGTCCAGGTTTATTAATCAAATCATTTTTTCACGATTAATTGCTTGTTGTCAACATTCAACCTCAATTTTTGGAACGGAGAAAAACACTTTTTAGTCCGTTTGAACGGGTTGAGTCGTAACCTACTCGACAGCTCGGATCTATGCATCGATGTCTTTAGTCCATATTTAATTCATATCACCATATTTTAATCCAATTTTTAAATAAATATATGACTAAATGTACAGTTAACTTTATAGCTTTCCTACTGACAATCTTTTGACTATCTTAATCATTCATACAATATACTAAATATTACAAATTAAATTTTTTATAATTTCTGGTGTATTTCTATTATAATGTAATAATACTTTAGAATCATTCAAGAAATTAAAAATAGTAAAACTATTATTTATATTAACATTTTAGAACTTTTAGCGTATTTGTTTTAAACCTTGAATACGTATTCTTTATATTTTACCATTTTACTCTGCTTGAATATTAAAATCCTTAAAGATATTCCCAGTGTTCTTAAAGTCTATTTTTGAATCCTCGATATTTTTTTTAATTCTAGAAACAGTTAATCTTTGATTAATTCAAGCTCAAAGTTTTTAAAATATCCACAAATGTTTAAAATATTTCAAAACCTGAGAAAAATACTACATCTCTCATGTTTCTTATCAGCTTTCATTCAAATTTAGGGCATGGCGCTAGTGGCGCCAGTGTTTCATCTTCTGCCGTCCTTCACAAAACTGACTCAGTGCATTTCACGGTGTGCCCACTCCTATAGGAAACGTGGCGAAAGAATTGTAGTAATTGCTACGTCCCCTATATGGCGCTCGTGTGAGTTCAGAATTCCAAATGAACTTGAGCAGACGATAGAAGTTCTATCGTCTACTCGAGTTCACTGTAGCGCAAGAATTATATTTTTTTGCGTGATGAACTTGGATTCATAATGGATTTTTACCGATAACACAAACTAAAAATGGAACCAAATCAAATCGATCAAATGCAATTAAATGTTAAAGTCTGTTGGTATCATTCTATGACAGAACGAACAATCAAATGTTAAAGTCTTTTGGAATCGTTCTATGATAGATCGTTTGCAACAGACTGCATTTAATTGCATTTGATTATTCATAGGTTTTATTTTGTTCAATTTTTGGTTTGTTTTATTGGTTATTATTATTCATGTATTTATTTCAAAAAGAGAAGTCAACACAACCTACAAATATGGATGAGAAGTGAAGGGGGGGTCGTGTCTGAAGACAATAGTTTTTGTTACGTCCCCTAGGTGGCGCTGATCTTGCATTTTGCCACAATCTATAAGCAAAGTAATTTGGTCCTAGATACGGCATGAGTTTAGTTGCACCACATACCGGTAGTTAGCACGGCAGGCCAGTTTGTGGTCTTGCATATATATATATATTGCTTTTATTTCGGCTACATACTTGTAGAGGCGCGACATGTACCAATTGGTTCCGCCACATGTTTGTAGAGGCGCGACAGGCAGCTATATATTCGGTCGCGCCAAATTATAGTGCATTTAAAATCCAAAATGATAATCTAATTTTACTTTATAAGTGAATGGAAAAATAATTTTAATTGAGTAGAAAAGGTCTTGAAGGAACTCGAAAACTCTAAAGACTTTTTGAAATCAAAATTATACCCAAAATGTAGCAAAGATGTTAGTATAAAATAGTAATAACGAATTTGAATTTAAAGTTTATTTTTTATTTAAGTAATAATTTTTTTGAAAATAAGTAGAAAAGTGAATTCGGAGATACAGTTAAGTTTTATTTAAATTTAAATAAACTAAAAAAGCTGTCTGGTTAAATCAACCGGAATTGTGGTTGAATATGTCCTTACTATTTTTTTCTGGTTGAAGAAATAAAAATTCTGAAAAGAAATTTCCTTATAAAAACTTATAAAAAATTTTTTTTCCTTAATTTCCTTATAGACCTAGACAAATGTCTTCTGAAATGTTGCATTTTTTAAATATTAGTGAATTAAGTGGTATATGAGTTTTTTAACAACTGTAAAGTGTAAGAAGCATTTTCGAAAGTCAACGGAAATTACGGCTTGCATCTACAGTTTAGCTAAGGCCATGTTATAAATATGAACCATTTTTTCAAATTAAAATAAGAAGTAACTCAATCTTACAAAAAAAGTTTGCTTAATTTTTTTTTATTATCATTTAATACTAAAACTTGACCTAAAAATTGCCATAATTTTCGTCTTTTTGTTGTTTTAATACATGAGCTAATTACATTTTTTAAACCGCAACCATGAAAAATAATATAAACCAATGCTATAAATTCACAGAACTATTATGTACTTCAATAGTCTATATTTTTTAAAAGAATTTGACGCTGTTTTTATTTTATTTTTAATAAATATATAAGTTTCCTTAGTTTTTTATTTAGTTTCCTTTAATTATTTCCTTAATTTCTTTATTTTGTATTTATTGACAAAAATAAGTTGAAACTTTAAAATGTTCTCCATTGGTCATGTATAGAAAACTATACTTTCCAACTGGTCGATTAAGCTTTTGTTTGAATTTACTTGTTTAACTGTTTGCATATTTAATTCCATTAAAAATTTTTCATTTTGTTAAAATAATTATTTTAAATTCTTTCCTTCAATAAAAAACTTGCTTTTTTAAATTTGTTCGTAAATAAATTTGTTTTCTAATAATTTAAATATTGGATTAACTTTCAGTTTCTTTTATAAAATTTTAAAGGCTTATGCATTATAAATTAATTACCTCATTAACAAAAAAGGTTTTTTAAAGAAAAATAACAATAATTATGCAAAAAATCCCATTTTTTATTTGAAAAAGATATTAACAATGTTTATTTCTTGCATAATTAAAAAGAAATTAGGAAGGAATTTCATATTTGAATACAATTATGAATCGAACCAAAAAATACATGATCTGGCACTTTTTTGTCAGACTTATTTTTTCAAAAATTATATACTCCTTTTCAAAGATCTTGATTGAAAACCGAAGTTTAATTCCTCTCTATTGTATTATTCACAACTTTCTTCTAACTGCAATTCATAACACAGTAGACAATTAGACATAATGTAAAAATTACAATGAACATGACAAGTCAAAACTGTCATCTAGGTACTTGAAGTTAAATTGAATATTTATTTCTGATAATATTAAAACTTGCATTTTGATATTGAGTTTATTAAATTGAAAAGGAAGATATGTTAAAATTATTTACGCCTAGCGTTATAATGCTTAAAACTTCTTGTTCTTCAAAAATAAATATATTCCAATCAAGATTTTTTTCTTACTTCTTAAATCTTGTAAACAAAAACAAATGTTTTCATTTAATAAATAAGTGACGAAATTTTGTTATCAAATAATTTGTTTCAATGTGATAAGCCGTGATTATTTCTGCCGGCTTGGAGAAAAAAGTTACTCTCTAAAGGTTGACGTAAGGGTCATTTTCGCATTGTAGCGTATGCGTAAAGAAGATTCACGTCAAAACGAAGATAATGAGTTTCTTTACGCAAACTGCAGATTGGGCTTAACCCATTTTTCCCTCTCGACAGATTGTTCACCTTGGCGCGCGGGGTATTTCCTAAATTAATTTTTTTACGTAAAAAAAAGTCGTGTCTACTAAAATGTAATATTTTTTTCTCTATGACTCAAATTAAACAAAAAGGTTTGAAAGTGTAAAATTAAAAATGTAAAGCATTGAACAAATTCTGAATTTAAGAATCAAATCCTAAGCAATTGAAAATTTTAACATTGAAATCCAATTTGGTTTTGAATATAAGGGTTTAATATCGTAAAATTGACAACTGTAAGCCTTCTAACTTGATTAGGCTTAAATTAATGGCCTCCAAAATCTGATAATACCCAAATACAAACATTTAGAATTCTGCATTTCAATTTTCAATTCAAAACTTTCAAAATTAAATAATTTAAATTTACCAAAGTATACTTAAGACATATTCACAATTTAAAAAATATTAATGCTTGTATTCTTACATTCTCATCATTTATGATTGAGAAAGTATTAGAATTGTCGGAAATTTGACATCACACTTTTTCAACGGATCTCCACGTTTTGAGACCCCTGAATCCGAAAATCAGGTTTTCACGATAGCGTCTGTTTGTCCGTCCACCGTCCGTCCGTAAACATGATAACTCTCGAAAAAAATGAACAAATCAAATTCATCTTTGGCACCCTATTTTTAGTTCCTAAAAGGAAGGACGAGTTCGTGAACCAGCCATTTTTGATAAAAATTCAAAAAGTGAGCGCTTTTTGAAAATTTTTGAGACAACTTTTTTCTGAATTTGAAAATTCTATGTACGGATGTTTATAGTATTTAAAAGAACAAACAATTTATCCTTAAGACTTTTTTCGATAAAAAGAAAATTCTCAGAGTTATAGCGTTTTTAAAATTTTTTTAATAAACCGAAAATCAAAATTTGAAGCCGAAAAACGCACGATATGAAAAAAAAGTTAAGAGAAGAAAAACATTTCTTTTTGACAGCCCTACAAGATTATCATAACCAATTTTTGGATTTTCTTCAAAAATCTAAAATTCAAATTTTGATTGCACAAAAAATAATCGAAAATAAAAAAAATCCATTTTGTGGACAAACTATGTAGGATGCGAAAAAAGATTTGTTTTATTTGTGAAAAATAACGTTAAAAGAATGAATAAAAAAAAATGTGTGGAAAAACGACGAACGTTACGAGAAAAAATCCAACAAAACCTGTTTACAAATGTCTGTCGGAAATCGAGCGCGCAGCGCGAGTGTCACGATGAGAATGTGTACCTCAAAGCCTACAGAGCTTTGAGAAACTTAATATTTGACTATACTTAATTAAGTAAACAATTCAGAATATGAAGACGCATATAAATACTGCCATCTAAAAGAGGTCTTTTTGATAAAGTTTTTTTCAAGCAGTCCAAATGCAAAGAATAAATATCCGAGCGCGAAGCGCGAGATTCGACCGTCGCGCGCCCTAAGCGCGCTCAAACTTGTCAGCGAAGCGAGCCGCGCGCGCAGCGCGCGATGAGAATATGCCCACGAAGCGGGAAGATTTTTAATTCATCAACTCTATGAAAAAATTTCAAATAATACAATTCTTAAAATTTCTGTTTATAAAATTACTCAATTTGAATGTTTTAAATTGAAAATATATTAAAACGTTTCAATTTAAAATTCCTCTCCTTATAAAAAGTTTTCGATTTCAAAGGCTTTACATTAATTCCAATTTTTCACGGGGTTTGACATCGAATAATCTGCTTGTTGCAGCTTTAGATTATTTATATCCTAAAGCTGAAAAAATGTATTGCTGAATCATAAGTGATTTCATTTAAAACGTTTAAAATTAAATCATTTGAATTGACAGGTTATACTCGAAGAATATTCGAAATTTTACACATAATGAAATTTTGAATTTTAAATTTATAAACTAGTTTCTTTGAATAATTATTATTTTATTTTTACGCTTCTAAAAGAAAATAATTACACTGTAATTTTAATTGTTTTCATTTCAAATTTCTCTCATTTAAAACCTTTTAATTTC
>NC_046660.1:122782151-122787793 GCF_010883055.1 Belonocnema kinseyi | reverse complement strand
CCGACTCTCCGTACCGCATCTATGGTACATTTATAATATCTTTAGTCGAAGGCGGCTTCAAGTACATCTTCTTTTAGTAGCAGTTAATGTGTGTGACGGCTTGCGTATTGCCGTCGATTAAACTCGTTCATTTTATAATCTCAGTCGATAAAGAAGAAACTTTCTTTATCGTAATGTACGAGTTAATTTAAATTCGTATAAAAAATTAATAATTGTTTTATGAAATTGCTGTTCAAAGTTATTTAGAATGTTAGTATAAACTCTTCAACATTCTCTCTCTCTTCTTCTTTAATTTTAGAATAAAATTAATTTGCTTCATATACCTAATAAGATAAAATAGTATACATGAAAATATAGCCTTATTAAAAGTCACGTACGCCGGGCCTACGTGGTCAGCTTGATACGTTACGGCATTCGTTAGCGAGCTCCTATTGGTCAGGCTCAACGTCAAGGGGTTGTACTTGACTCCCCTACTCTAATGCTACCCTTGCACGTAATCCAAAAATGCAAGGTTATAAATATATGTGACTCGGGGAGGAACGGCAGATATCTTTGAATCGTTGATATTCATTGAACGCGCGTCACTCGAGATCTTAAATATTAAATATTATAATTTAGAAAGTAGATTCTAAAATGTATAAGTTCCGCATAACTTAGTGTAGTCGTCAAATCTAGTTTATATATAACATTAAGTGAAGTTAGATATAGAATTGAGTAGTTAATAATATGATTAAAAAGTTTATATTAACTGTTGTGTGTGTGTCCCATGGATTAATGTGTAAAGTTTAGTGAATAAAGGTATTCATTTAAAATTACCTATTTAACTTGTGAGATTCTTCGTTTCATCGCCTGTGATTAATATAAAGATTCAAATAACCGCGGTAGTTGATTTTTAAACCAACGCCAGTCAGCAGCGAACCTTAAGACTAGAAAAGAAATCCACCAATCAAAGAATAATTCTTAATATTATTCGGTGGATGCGAAAGGTAGGACGTAACATTTGGTGACAGCGTAGTGGGATTTGCTGCGCCGTGAGAACTAAGTTCAAACGCCTCGATCTTTCCCGGTATAAGTGGATAATTTTGGGACGATTATATTTAAGGCTCAAGACCCATGAGTACTGGAATTGGGAGAGGTCCAGTTAAAGTTTGAACCACCGAGAGTTCAGCACCGAAAGTTCTGATCTCCAGAGATCAGCACCGAGATTTCTGACATCCAGAGATCAGCACCGAGAGTTCTGACATCCAGAGATCAGCACCGACAGTTTTGACATGCAGAGTTCAGCATTAAGAGCTTTCATAGCTGTGAATAGGACAACAAGACTATCAACCCTCCCCCGCCTCCCCCAGTGAATAGTGAAGTATTGGAAATTGTCGTGATATGAAAAATTAAATTCTCCCTTTTACTACATTGAGGTAAAGTAAGAAAATAGATATATTTTATTCTAGGTAATAGTGTTTAGCAGTTCTCAAGGCAGGAAAATAATAAAAATTAATCGGAAATCAAGAAATATCAATTATTTGAGAATGTTATAACTTACAAAATATGAAGTATAAATGCTAACAAATTTTTACTGAAAGTCTTTGCGTTCTATGTTGATTTTAAAAAAATGGTTAAACCCTAAAGTCATGGTTATCATAAAGAGTAAAAGAATCTTAAAATTCAAATTATAATCTTGCGTAAGTATAATTGAAGATTTTTAAAATTATAACTAATCCTCTTGAAATTTTGTGCATTACATCTAAGAATTAGAGTTTTAATAAATAAATTATTCAGTAGTTTGACAAGACCTGTCAATAAAAATGGACATTGGCTGAAATTTATAAATCTCACAAGGAGGATTATAATCATCCTAAATAATAAAAATCAAGTGTAATGCCATTTTATTTTTGAGAATTAAAATTTTTATTATTTTTTTTTTAATACATAATTGTGATACAGTGAGTAATTAAATAACTAGAAAAACAAACTTTGATAATATCGGTCCTGGAGATAATAATGGTATCGCAAGAGCCCCACTAAATCAAATTGCATCTACTTCAAATCGTTCAGCAGGAACAATGAGTTTGACAGGCGGGAATGATTTGTGTAATGGTGGCGAACGCAGTGTCGCGGTTCCCGTTCAAACTTACCCGCAAATAAATCTCTTCATTTCTTTAGCTAGTACCCCTGATCCTTCGAAGGTTTCTAAAATAGTACGAGACATTCCCCAATTTGAAGGAAGAAATATGTCAGTCAAAATGTTCGTAGAACATTGCCGAGCTGCCATGTCCATGATCAGTCCTTTAGAAATGCCTTATTTGACAATGTTAATTAGGACAAAAATTACCGGTGAAGCTCGAATCCATATTCAGGATCGTATCAATATGAGGTTAGAAGAAATATTAAAAACATTAGAGCAAATGTATTCTCCTCAAGAATATTCAAGTCAATTATTACAAGAGTTGACTAACGTTAAAAGACAGGCTGAAGAATCCATTCCTGAATACGGAGCTCGAGTGAATCAAATTTTAAATAAGTTAAGATCTCAAATAATGGAGAATACTCCAAATGAAAAAGCTGTAGGAATTTGTGAAGCTTATCGAGCGATTTCGGTTAAGAATTTTCTCCGCGGCCTTGATGAAGATGTTTATTCGCAAATTAGGGACAAAGATATTGCCACTTTAGAAAATGCTATTGCTCTTGCGAACCAAGACAATCTCCAGTAGAAAAGTTGGAATAGAATACATAAGAACGATGAAATTAAAATTTCGGAAAATTTAGGAAAAACCGAACGTACCGAAATTCCCAATAGGCGAGTCACATATATTGAAGGTAGAACCGAACAAAAATGTAATAATGAACAAGTACGAAGACCCGTACAATGTTATGGATGCAATGAATTTGGGTATATCCAACGCTATTGTATTAATATTTAAAAAATTGTAAAAGAGAAAAAGAGAAAGAAATGTACTTATTGTAGTCTATCAAGTCATTTTATCCAAGATTGCAGATTTAAACAAAAACACGATAATGAACTTGCAACATTAAAGAGGAAACGCGAAGAGAAATTTTTAAACTCCCAGCAGGGTCGTCGAAATGGAGATGGCGAGTAGAACTTTTTGAGTATAACTACGATATCGTTTATAAACCAGGTAAAATTAATAGCAATGCAGATGCCTTATGCAGGAACCCTCATAATTTAGAGGAGAAAGAAGGCTCTCTCCCTGTAATGTTGATGGATGATCATGTTCTGCGTACGCGAACTCCAACCAAGCTCGTCCGTTATCAGAACAGGATGAAGAGTCCTGAAACGGAAGCTTGTGTACAAGCATTGTTAGGAAGGATTTTTCTGAGTAGGATGAACCCCAACGAAGGCAAGATAATGCTGCCGTATGTTAGCTGGCCGTTGGTCAATGATCCTAGGGGCAATGGTAACCCGGCCATTGTGTCAATGGAGGAAAAGGAGGAAAATGGTAATCCGGCCATTTTCTTCAGAAAAAATGAGGCAGGAAATAAGACCTCACAAAAAGCAAAAACTCAGGTGCCCCAAGATCAAAGCGTTTTTGGTGATTTTTACCACTACAATCTGGGGGGAATGGAGATCCTTTGGTCATCGATGCCTAAAGATGTCAGGGATTCATACGGAATCGGGGTACCCAGTCCCCAGTAACTCTGTTGAGGTAGATACTGATGTCCTATTCAGACCTACTCTTATCGGTTCCAGTATGGTCAACGAGCATCTGCCTGAAAATATCAAGAGTTATCCTGCTCCTATGATAAAAGAAGGGGCCGATGATCAGGAGATCGGCTCTATTACAGCTACCAACTCTTTTGTTGGTGAAGCCATCAACTCTGTTGTTGATGAAGCCCTCACTTTAAGATTGAGTGAGGGTGGTTGCGGACGAGCTATTCCTATCTCAGAGAAAAGTTCCATTAAAATCAGTAAAGTAAGTCATATAGAATCTAATCCTCAAATAAAAGGTATCAATTGCTTGTCATATTCCAAAGATAAAATAATTATGGGTAAAGGAAACATTGCTTATTTTGTGTCCTTTGATGGACTTTTAAAATCCGAAAATAATGAGAAATTAATCAAAAATCAGTTATTTGATATAGGAAGTTTTAAAAAGGAACAACCAAAGTTAGGCGATACCGTGGTTTACTCTAAAAGTATAGGTATATCTTCCGTATGGAAACATTAAATGTCAAATGTGTCAAAATCTCAAATAAAGGAAATAAACTCGATTTTATTTCTCGGATTTCAATTGAACAAACTTTAAAAACTCCCTAACTTGCACTTTCACTTAACACACTCTTACACTGGGTGTAGCCACTAGTAAGAAAACAAGGGATTATACCTTTTTCTTTTTTTTTATATTAAAAAAGGGCCATTTTCAAAATTAGCCCTTTTAGCAACACGTGTTAACAGATTGTTGATAGTTTTCTCAGCCTTCATTACTTGCCCGTATCCCCGCGCTGCTTCTCGGTCATAAACCATGGATCTTAAATCTAAAGAGAGCCGACCCTCAATACTGTCATGGTTAATGAATTCAAATTTCGTCACATTACAATTCCATGATAATCTTATCAAACAAATATAAGGAAATTCTCAGTAATATAAAAGTTGTTTCTAATATTGAATAATAAAAAAACTTTTAAAATAAGGGTGAAGGTGTGACGGCTTGTGTATTGCCGTCGATTAAACCCGATGACTTTATAATCTCAGTCGATAAAGATGAAACTTTCTTTATCGTAAGATACGAGTTAACTTAAATTCGTATAAAAAATTAATAATTGTTTTATGAAATTGCTTATCAAAGTTATTTAGAATGTTAGTATAAACTCTTCAACATTCTTCCTCTCTTCTTCTTTAATTTTAGAATAAAATTAATATGCTTCATATACCTAATAAGATAAAATAGTATACATGAAAATGTAACCTTATTAAAAGTCACGTACGCCGGGCCTACGTGGTCAGCTTGATACGTCACGGCATTCGTTAGCGAGCTCCTATTGGTCAGGCTTAACGTCAAGGGGTTGCACTTGACTCCCCTACTCTAATGCTACCCTTGCACGTAATCCAAAAATGCAAGGTTATAAATATATGTGACTCGGGGAGGAACGGCAGATATCTTTGAATCGTTGATATTCATTGAACGCGCGTCACTCGAGATCTTAAATATTAAATAAATCTAGTTTATATCTAACATTAAGTGAAGTTAGATATAGAACTTAGTAGTTAATAATATTATTAGAAAGTTTATATTAACTGTTGTGTGTTTGTCCCATGGATTAATGTGTAAAGTTTAGTGAATAAAGTTATTCATTTAAAATGACCTATTTAACCTATGAGATTCTTCATTTCATCGCCTGTGATTAATATAAAGATTCAAATAACCGCGGTAGTTAATTTTCAAATCAACGCCGGTCAACAGCGAACCTTAAGACTAGAAAAGGAAGCCACCAATTAAAGAACATTTCTTTATATTAATCGGTGGATCCGAAAGGTAGGACGTAACAATGTGCAGTTTCGTCAGTAACTTTAAGAAGTTTGTCTGGATCAGTGCTCACATTATGGAAAAAGTATACATTTCAACACTGACTCGCCGCTCGTCGGTGTGTAGAAGAAGAAGGCGATGTTGCGCGCGCAGGCTTCTCTC
>NC_046660.1:122781026-122782051 GCF_010883055.1 Belonocnema kinseyi | reverse complement strand
CTTAGCGTCAGATAGTATCCGTATTCTCTCAACAATATGCTGCCTGATGGTCAGCAGCTTTGACTTGTTAAGTGTATGATAACGGGTCCGGAGTTCGCACGCGAACTTTCAAACCTTGGCGGTAAAATTCCTGCCAGATGTTCTGTAGTCAATCACACATTGAATGTGGGACACGTACTGTCTTGTCCAGCCTATCTTTATGGCAAGTTGATGCATTCGTCTTTTGTTCTTATGATCAGCCGTTGGTTTTGTTTTACGGTTCGCATCGGCCAAAGCTCTCGCTGCATTATACTCAGAATAATTGATAGCCCAGAGGTCGGATTCACCGGAAAAATGTCCACGAAGCTCGTCATCCATTTCAGCCAGATCTTTAGGCTTGAGAGAAACCTTGGTTTTGATGTATCTCCGGGTCGTAAAGCATCGCCATCTATTGGATGCCTGACCGCGGTTGATCTTAGTGTCGCCTCTCTTTCTTTGTTGACGGCTTGTTCTAGCTGTGGTAGAGTAGGCGTTCCGCTTACATAGCCCCTTTTACGGAGTAGTTCAGCATTGTTTCGCAGACGTAGCTGCGAAAAGTGCGATAGCTGCGGGTGTTTCTCCCACCACAGAGCATGCAGCCGTGCCATGTAACCCCGTTCACGGGCCACACTCGCATCGTAGCAGTCTAGCAAGTCGTGATTCAGTTGCTCCGTCCACCCGAAGGTCACGAGATCCCGCCGATCCATCGAATTGAATCCATTTTCATTGCCTCCCCCAGCTCTAGATTGGTCGGCATTGTTGGCCGACCCATTGTCGGGAGCCCTGCGCGTTCTGTTATTTTGAACCGCACTTACTACAACTATGTTTGGTGTTCACATTGTTGTTCCCACGAGAAGCTAGGGAAAGGGGCTCATCCATCCTTGTAGAGCCCCGCATGCAAGGATAAGGGTGCGTACTCTGAGAGGTCGCAGCAGAAACCCTTGGTACAGGGACCCTCTATCCGCAATCCGAGGACGCGTTCGGTGGCTTTGTCATAGGCCCTTCGG
>NC_046660.1:122774412-122780926 GCF_010883055.1 Belonocnema kinseyi | reverse complement strand
TCAGATTTTCTGCCCTATCGAGGTGCTGCCCTCATCGTACTACGAATTCGAATTCTTTTCTCATTCTTCGTAAAATATGACGGTAAAGCATTATAGAAAGACATTTCGAGATAAACAAGTGCTGAAAGCATTTTTCTTTTACACTTTTTTTTTTAATTGAAATAATCAAATATTTATACCAAAGAAATAACTTTTTTAATGTTTGAAGTATTTAAACATTATTGTTTAAATTTAAAATAACAATAATTAAAACAAAATATATTTCGGGATAAGATATTTTGGTTGAAAATATATATAGTATTTATTAAATCGCAAAAGTTCTTCTGAAAACTCGAAATGTTAATTAAAAAACACGTGTTTTTACATATTAATTTGTCACTAAAATTTTTTGTTTAATTTTAATTTTAAATTCAAACAATAATTTTTAACACTTTAGATATTAAACAATAATTTATTTGATAACAATATTTTATTATTGTATTTTTAAGAAATAATTAATATTGATTAAGAAACAATTTTATTTGGGGAGTTTTATTATTTGGGAATTTTCAAATTCGTTAATATTATACACTGTTCAGGAATTTTAATAATTTTGGAATTGTATTTTTTGGGACAGAGAGTTTTACCGAGTCGGGAATTTATTTTTCGGGATACTTCAGCCGTCCCAATAGAATTACAGAACATTTGCTCTAATTATAATTTCGGCGCTCGATCTTGTTGGTTTTTTCCTACAGTATTAATAAAAAGATTGCATGGAAATTTTTGATATCACAAAGTTAAAGATAATCACAATTTAAAAAATTTAAATTCGCTTTACATCGAATTTTTATTCTTGGATCTTGCCGATTTTTTTCTAATCCATTTCAGTCACTGGCAAACGGGGTTGATTTTATTTTAGAAAATAAGTGATTAAAATTTGAAAAAACTGGGTAGGCCTTTTTTACATCTAGGTATGTAAAAAAGGTAAACTGCAGAAAATTTAAAAACTAATTTAAGAACAATTTATACTCTTTTAAGATACCAATACAATTTATACAACACTAATCGTAAAATTTGCAAATTTTTAGGCCTTCAGTTTAAGAACTTGAATTTTAACGTTAAAATTGCTTCATTTTCAAAATACAGCCTTATTGTTCGAATTTTCAGAATTTTCGTTATAGGTTATAGGTTAGGTCAGAAATAACGTTCAGGGATTCGAAATTGTTAAAACGCGAAAAAGTTTTAATTGAAAATTTAAAAATGCGAAAATACACCACTTTCCATGTTCATTTGCAATCCAGCGAGTCACTTTCTTTCACTTCTTTTGAAAGTCAATCCTTTGTTTTCAGTTTTGTTTTTAAAATATAACTTGAATTCAACGCATTTCAAATTAAATGTTTGCAGCTGCATTTAGATTGAATTATACAAAGGTTTTTTGTTTTATATATAAATTAATTAAAACATTTTATTGGTTTTTCACGATTGTAATTTATAACTTCTAAAATGGAAAATTGTAGCTCAAACATGAAAAAGTATAGACTAATTTCATATTTAAAGAGATTCTATCGCAAATATTGAACTATCAAAACTTCTGACCTTTTTTAAGATTTTTAAAACCCTTTTAAAAACTTTTTTTAAAAACAATTTTGATTGTGAATTCTTAATAAAAGAATAAGTGTTATTTAGTCTCCAGAACAGCAATTTCAAAAATATTTAAAGCCTTAATAGTTGAGACATTTTTAATTTGTAGTCTTCAGTATATTGAATAATTTCAAATTTAAAGCTATTTAAATATTTCATCTGAATTTCTGAATGGAAAGTGTTCGATAATTTTAGATTGAAACCTCTCCAATTATTTAGTTACAAATTAAAATCATACAACTTCAAGTTTTATTTTTTTTTGATCATTTGTCACCCCCCCCCCTCCCCACAAATTATTATTTCTTTTGTAAGAAAATAACGCCTGATTTTTGTAAAAACTAACAAATATATATTAAACGTTCACTCAAGGTCATTTTTGTTCAAAAAGCTTGTTCCTGAATGCATTAACTCTTATTGTTTCCGATTTCGTTCTGTCACTCAGGGATTGTGTTTTTCATAGAAAACATTGAAACGTGGTTTTTTCACATTTATCTAATTATAATTGAAGATCACTCGGGGTAATTTTCAGTGAGAAATATTGATTTACAAAGAATATTTGTCAAACAATAGAATGGATTTCTTCGCCCGAGATACAAACGTAAATTGTACTATAGTAAAAACAACTGGAAAAATTTAGACGAAAGCCAAATTTGGTAAAGAAAACAAACCTTTGTCGACCTATAAATACTAATTTTATTCCCCGGAAGATTTTAAAAAAATCTCTTCGAACACTTTTATTGCAACAATTTAATCGAAGAAAAATAATTGTTATAAAAATAAAAATAGTACAATTTTTACATACAATTCTTAAAATAAAAAATCTGTGTGTCAAACCACAATCCAATCCGACTATTCTTTTAAAAGTTATCCGATATACAGAAACACATTAACAACGATGACGTAGACTCCCGAGAGACAGACAGATACCGGTGTAAAAACTTGTTTTTCTGACTCAAGGAGCCTCAAAACGTCGAAATTTTATGAAATTCGCGAAAGTCATTTTTCGCATAAAACTCTTCTCATTATGAATGAGAATGTGATAAAATAATCATGGGGCCTTGAAAAAGTACCGTTTTTGGCATCTTGACTTTTTTCCATATCAAGCTTTTTTTGCTTCAAATGTCCATTTTCGTTTGGTTTTTTGGATTTTGAAAATCCTTTAACTTTGGTAAGTTTGATTTTATCAAAAAAAGTTGTCAGGATAAGGTGTTCATATTTTTTGTACCATAAATAGTTGTCGATAGAATTTTAAAATTTTGAAAAAAAGTGGTCTCAACAATTTTGAAGAAGCTCAAACTTTTTGGATTTTTATCAAAAATGGCTGTTTAACGAACTCGATCTTACCTTTTTATCCCTCGAAAAGTGTGTCAAAGCCCAATCCAATCGGAATAGTCTTTCGAAAGTTATCCGGTACACAGACAACAACAACAACGACGACGCCGGACAGACAAACAGACCCCGACGTAAAAACTTGTTTTTCTGACTCACGGGGCCTCAAAACGTCGACATTTAATAAAATCCGAAAAAGTTATTTTTCATAAAAAAAACTAATACCTTCTCATTTTGGATGAGAATGTAGAAATTATCAACAAGATTTGTAGAAAATATTTCAAAGAATAAAATGATTGTCCCGTAAGTTACAACCGAAAAATTACAATTTCAAAAAAATGAAAATTGTTCTAAATATTGACCTAGACTCGCGACCGGGACAAATCAAAAAATGAAAGTAAATTTTAAAATTGAACTGCAGTTCGAGTATTAAAAATTTAACAGTGATTTATTTTACAAGGTGATTCTAGATGTAGTGACACAAGTGTAAAGTTCGAATTGATGGCTTCTTAAATGAACGCCTTTATTCGAATTCAAAATCTTTTTGAAGTATTATTTCAGTATAAAACATTCCATTTTGAATCTATTTGGTTTGGAGATTAAAAAAAAACAATTTTCAATAGTAAACAATTTGAAAATGAATTGTCACAATTTCAGAGTGACAAATTTAAACTTGGAATGTTACGACTATAATTGCTGCATTTTTTAAATTTGTATTTCGAAGGTAAAAGTATTTCATTTTGATTCTTAAAGAACAGTTAAATAAGAATTAATTAAGAAAAAAATCAAATAAGCTGGAGGTTTCTGAATGTTTCAAAGAAAAGAACAAAATTTGGAGGTCCTCAAGAATTTTGAAATACTAGGAAAACAATAAAAATTTCTGGGTAGATTTCAAATGATTTTTCATTTCGAAAAAGTACATAATTCAAAGAGAATGTTTAAGAGTATTTCAAAATATTTCAAAAGATTTACAATATTAGAAAAAGTCTGGAAGCTCTTAAAACAATTTTGTGTGCAGGATTTTACAAAAATGTTTTAAAAAATTGGAATCAATCTAAAAGACATTTAAAAGTTCCGAAAAATTTTTTAAATAATTTTATAAGATTTGAAATAATTTAAAAGAGAATAGATACTTTTGATGATTTTGAAATGTTTTGAACTGTTGACTTTTTATTTTGAAAAATTATATAATTTTAAGAGGAGGTATAAAAATATAGGACCACTGACAAAAATTCCGAAAGGGATGAATGAAAAATACCAAAAAATGAAATCTCCGGCACCTGAATAATAATTCTATAAAAAATACATTAAAAAACACGTGCGCTTTGAAAGAAAAAAATGTTCTGCCTAAATTTTCTTTGTACCGGCGTAATAACATGTTTGAAACAAACTTTGCAGGATTCAATTCAACAACGATTTATATCAAAATTTATTTTTATTATTTTTTTTATTGATAAAAAACTCGATTTTTCAGAACTTTTTTATATTTTTTTCAAATACTATGCACATTTTCAAACAAATTTTTTCATCCAGAAATATATATTCGTTTATTGTATTTTCAATAAATAAATAATATTTAATAAACAATTTTTTTAATTGTTTAAGTTCAGGTATTTTCTAGTTCGGATACTTTATGATTCAGCCATTTTCTTTGGGGATTTTTTAAATTCGGTAATATCTTATTGTCCGGAATTTTATTTGTCGTGAAATGTATATAATATTATTTAATATTAATACATTAATACAATATTATTAATACATTATAATGTAATTTAAATATATTTCATCGAAATATAAAAGTCCCGAATTGGAAAATTCTCGACAATTTACAATCTTACCGAATTTGAGAATTGCTGACAGAAAATTTCCGAATTATACAATATCAGGGCTAGACAATTCTCTAATTTGAACAATTAAAAAAATTTTTTTCAATAGAATAATAAAATATTTTTACCAAAGAAAAAACTTGTTTAATGTTTAAAATTTCTAAAAATGATTGCTTGAATTAAAAATAATAGTAATTGAACAAATGTATTTTTGGATAAAAAAAGTTGTTTGAAAATGTCCATTATATTTTTGTACATTACAAAATAAAAAAAATGTTCGCTCGCAAAAATAAAATTATTATTTAAAAAAATAAAAATACAAGTCGCGTTAAATCAGCCTGCATTGAATCCTGCAAAGTTTGTTTCATTTGAAGCTCACGTGTTTTAAATTTATGTTTGTATCACATTTTTATACAATTATTGTTATTTTAAATTAAAACAATAATTAAAAAAAATTAAACATTAAACAAAATTTGTATAATAAAAATATTTGATTATTGTATTTTTAATTAATAAATAATATTGATCACAAAACTCTTTTCTCAATTTCTGCAATTCGGGAATTTTCTAGTTTGTAGAGGAGAGTACCCAAATATGAGATACCAACTGTGTTTGACGTGATTGTCGGAATTCTATGTACTGAATTTAAAAGTAATATAGGTCATTTTAAAGGAAATTTAGTTTGTCATAAGAAGCTCGAATAAAAAATTTTATTAAACATTTGTTTTATGCTGAAAATACAAAAAATGTAAAAAAGTGCTTTTTCCAAACTCGTCAAACTATTCTCATAATATGCGATAACCCAGGAAATAGCTAATAAAGTGCAAAATAAAGTATTATTTTTAATGAAAAACTTCATTCTATGTTTCCAAAGTATAAATTTACTGCTATTTAGATATATTTAGTTTTTGCAGTAGTCACAAACACCTTTGTAACCATTTTCCCCCGCGCAGCCACAGTGTTATAAAAACCACAGGTATGTCACATTATGAGAACCACACCGTGCAACTATGGACTTACTATGCCTGAACTGTATAATGAAAAACTTTAACACTATCGATATTTTCCTACTTAGTTATTCAATCCCCATCACTCCAGGTAAACTTTACATATTTAATGAATAATACATAAGGTTTAAAGAATTCCCTTCCAAGAACTCGACCACCATCGATTTCACAAAAAGTTCGCCTATAATCTTTAAAAGCCCAATGAAAAATTGACTATACCACGAAATTATTCTTTCTTCAAGGGCTACAAGTTAGTAATAGAACCAACAGAGTGGGTCTCTTAGTTTAGCTGATACCCCGCTTTCTCATATTACGAGAATATCTCATATTCGACTACTCTCCTCTATATTTTACCATTAGACAGCATTCGGCCTGGAGTTTTAATATTCGGGAATTGTCAAATTCGACAATATTGTAAACTGTCCAGAATTTCATTATTCTAGAATTTTTAAATTCGGGATTTTCAGGTTTCAGCATTTTGTTATTTCGGGAAGTTTACAGTGTCGAAAATATTTCAAAAATTTAAAAAGATTTATAAAATTGTAAAAAAATGTTGAAGATTTTAAGGCAATTTTTTTGCAGAATTTTAAATAAATTTTACGCCAAATTGGGAATCATTAAAAATATATCTAAAACTCCTGAAAAACTTAAATAATAATTTGAATTATATATATTTAAAAATTCGTCATAAGGACAACCGCAGGATTTCTCCGGGAGCGGGTGCTAATCTGG
>NC_046660.1:122760955-122774312 GCF_010883055.1 Belonocnema kinseyi | reverse complement strand
TATCAGCCTTGGAGGAGATTATGTTGAGAAATAAAAAAAAAAAAATTCTTAAAAACTTTGTTTTTCTTGGTCAGGCCGGAAACTTATCAATCCACCCTCGTATGTCGAGTAAGCTGTATCAATTATAATTATTTAAAGTTTATTTTAAAATATATTTGATGGGATATGATATTTTTTATGAATGTGCCAGTGAAATCATGTTCGTCTAATTATGTTTGCCAATGTGAAACTTAATATGGCTTGGAACTGTCGTCTTAACATCTAAAAACCGAAAGAACAATTTTCCTTTCACTTGGAATTATAATTATATTTTTATAAAAACGTTAGAATATATAATAATTAAGAAATTGGAAAATGAATAAGAGAACTTGATTAGACGAAGTCTAAAAAAGTCCGTAGAAATTGCAGCCCACAAAATAGAAATGGAAACTAAATAATATTAAAGAACTATATATAGACAATATATAGAATGAAAACTATAATTAATAATTTTAGAATTAGTGGAAAATATATGAAACCGTAATATAAATTACTCATCGACTTATATTTGTGGTATTTATTAAAACAACCAAGTTTTGCAAAGTTATAAATGTGAAAATGTTTTAATTGGCAATTTACTAATTACTTTCAATCCAAATGGCTCTTGTCCGAGCTAAGTACCCGTTAGTGCGCCTTGAAGGGCCTACTGAGAGTTGCTTAGAGCGCTCCAAGTGGCTGTTGGCAAAATATATCGATGGGACTTCATTGGTGAGAAATTTTTAAATTAAAATTTGTTCATTCCTGATTACAACTTAAATTAAGTGTCAGTACTTTTCAATGACGATATCCCGCCACTGTGGCAAATCTAACATGGTGTCGCTAGTCCAAATTGGGACATTTGATTCGCCCAAACTGGGTCAGAGGAAAAATTCATTCACAAAAATAGGCTCATCGGAACAGCATGAAATATTATTTAATATTCAGTAAGAAATGTTTATTTATATCGATAAGCAGACAAAATATTAATGAAAAAATGTTCAAACTATGTGGTATTAGGAACTTTCCTCGATACATAAGATTTAAAATACTTTTACGAGCAAAATACGCCCCACAAATCCTTACATTCGCTAAAATTGGAACATTTACCTTCGAAATGAATCATATGAAAAATATTAATTCCATGGTTAATTTAAAGCAGATTACCGTCAAAAAGGAGTTCTGAGTTGAAAATTTAAATATTTTCAACCTAATAATAAAATACGTATAAAATAATTTGTCTAATGATATATTTATCAAATTACGCCAATTCTGCGTTTTTAATGAGCAATTTCTTATCTTTTATATGATTCAGCTCGAGCTCTACTCTAGTGACTTTAAATTTTCTATCTGATTCATTAACGTCGGTAACGTAGTACATCATTTTTCCATGTGATTTTTGTCCTCTTACTGGCACTGTATACCAGATTTTGTTTCCTTCTGAACTGTTACCAACTGTATCTCCCAGATTGATACGACCATCTACAATTGGTGGCCCCAGCTGTCTTTTTGCTTCAGGATGATCACACAAATATTTCAGAGCCTCTTTGTAACACATAGAATTGCGTACATTGTTTTGAATAAGATATTCTGTCATAATTCCAAAGGCACTCACGCCAAATGCGCCAAACAGAGCTATTCTTAACAGCAGTTTAGTGTTTTGAAACATCTGCACAAAATAAAAAAATTTTAATATTATGCGTAACTGAAAACGTGAGAAATGGTTAAGACACAATTTCCTTACAGTCGAATCTCCATACTGTCCTAAATTGGGACATCGGAAATCTCTAAGTAGTTTCAGAAATTTATAGCGCCCTCAATTGTATAGAATCACCGATTTCAGCGCTGTAATTTTTATCTCTGATATATCCTTTTCAAAACAAAATAATGCTTTATTCCTCGCCATATTTCTTAATTCACTTTTCGAGATTTTCTTTCAATATTGTAATCCGATAAAAATCCGCGAAACGATTTTGCGGTGGCAGGACTTTCGGTAAATATCTGGTTTTTTTAAAAAGAATAAGAAATCTGCTAAAAAGCGGGAGTGGAAAAGTGTTGCAATGACGTGAAGTGGGGAGGAAGCTGACTGACTTCGTGGGATCGCAGCTAAGCCAGTGACCCTAGATTTGAAATGAGGTTCACTCCAATACTATCACACGTCTATGCCCGTGTGAATAGAGTAGGAGACGATGTACATGACTGGGTTGCCCGCGCAACCCATGTCTCCTCTTCTGAATTTGAAAACTCGAAGGTGCACGATTGCCGGTCGGAACACTTCGGCGGTTCTATTTATATCACTACCGGCTAACTGCTTTGAAATCAAATCAAGCTATTGGGATTTTAATATTTGCAGATTTCGATGCTGGCGATTCTCATGATTTGAATAATTCGCGCGCCTCTTTATATGCGTATATTTTGAGGTTACGTTATTTCAAGTATAGAATATAAATGACATAAATATTTATACTATTATCTATACATATTATTAATGATAATATTATAATAGTCTTATTTATATCTTGATCCGAATTTGAAAGAAATTAAAGAAATTGGCGATTTTGGAATTCATCTCGTTTGGATAAAAACTCCATTATTTGGTTGAAAAATAAATTATTTTGTTGAAAATGTAACTATTTTGTAAAAAAAAAGTCCTCTTTTCTATCAAAAGTTTAACTACTTTGTTAAAATGTACTTTTTTTTCTTTGAAGGTTCATCTCTTTCGTTGAAAATACATTTTTGAAACTGAAAATTTAACAAATTTAACTATTTGGTTGAAAGTTTAACTCTTTGATTGAAAACTCATATTCTTCGCTTAAAAAATCCAACTTTTTGTAGATAATTTGTCTTTTCGACCTTAAAATTAAATAATTTCGTTGAAAATTCATGTATTTTGTTAAAAATTTGTCTTTTTTGTAGATCATTAATTTTCTTGGTCGAAAATTTATCATATTGGTTGACAATTCCACAACTTTGTTGAAAATTCATTTTTCCTGTTAAAAATTATTTATCTTTATCTTAAAATGTAGCTATTATATGATTGCTTAAAAAATTAATCGTATATATTGGTTAAGTTGAAAAATCTTTTTTTTTTATGAAAAACATTAATCTTCGTGGTCAAAAATTCACATTTTCCCTTGAAAATTTAACAATTTTGTTGAAAATTCGTTTTTATCTGGAATTTGAACTATTCTATTTTTGGTTGAAATTTTATCCTATACATTGTATTAGTTAAAACACAAATTATTTGATAGAAAATTAATTTCTTTGTTTAGATAATGATTTTTTTTAATTGAAAGAATTTTTAAATAAAATTTTTCAAATTGAATTTAAGGTGTTAAGAATGGGAAAATAATTGATTTTACAAGATGATTCTGAATCCGTTGAAAATTAAAGAATTAATGGATATTAGTTTTTAAAATTATTTTCAATGATGACTTCAAATATTATTTCAGTCTAAAAAAAATGTTATTTTTAACCCATTCAATTTAAAATTTTATGATTAAAGAAAAATCATTAATTATTAGCAATATTTGACCGTTCATTTAAAACAATCCATTATAAACAACTATTAAAAACTATAAAAATTTGAACAGAATGGTTCAAAATAGAAAGCCTTGAATTGTTAAAATTGTAATAGGGTAAATTTTAACTTTGAACGCTACAATTTTAATTTAAAAAAAATTCAAAATTAATTTAAAACTTGAAATTATTTCCAACAATTTGAAACACGATGTAGATTTGGCAGATTAAAAAAAAACCTTTTTGAGAATTTTAAAATATTTAACAAGAATAACAAAAATGTTTGTGATTGCTAAGAAAATTGGAAATGATTTTTTATTTTGAAACATTAATTTTAAGTAAGTATTTGAAAAGATTTTTAAAATTATTAAAAAAAAAACAAAGGATCAGGAGGATTTTAAGGTAATTTTTTTATTTTGCAGTTTCTTTAATGCTAGGAGAAAAATCTAATTAACAAAATATATCAATTTTCAATCCAACAGTTTACTTTGTAACAAAATAAATTAATTTTATATCAAATAATTGGTGTTTTAACTAATACAATTTAAAGGATAAAGTTTCAACCAAAAATGGAATAGTTCAATTTCCAGATAAAAACGATTAATTTTTAATCAATCCTAGAATAGTTACATTTTCAGATAAAGAAAAATAATTTTTAATAGAAAAAATGAAATTGTTGTTAAATTGCTGTTGTTAAATTGTCAACCAATAAGATGAATTTTGGACCAAGAAAATTAATGATTTTCAAAAGAAGACAAATTTCAAACAGAATACATGAATTTTCAAAGAAATTATTTAATTTTGAAGTCAAAAACACGAATTACCTACAAAAGGTTGAAGTTTTTAAGCGAAAAATGTCAGTTTTCAATCAAAGAGTTAAACTTTCAATCAAATAGTTAAATTTTCAACCAAAATTACAATACGCTGTTAAAAAAACCATATTTTTTTACAAAATAGTTCAACTCTTAGTGCAATAATCGACATTTAAACCCAAGAAGATGTACAGTTGATGTTTTAATCAAACAATTGCATTTTTGACCAAAAATGATACATTTTCAACCAAACAGATTAAATTTCTACAAAAAAGGTCAATTTCCAACAAAATACGTAAACTTTCAACCAAATTATTTAATTTTAAAGTCAAAAAGAGTATTATCTACAAAAAATCTGAATTTTTAACCCAAAAATATGATTTTTCAACTAAAATTTTAGTTTTCGACCAAATAGTTTAACTTTCTATCAAATTGTTGACTTTTAACGCCCAAAAGATGCATGTTTTACAAAACAGTAACATTTTTAACAAAAAAGGTAATTTGAAGGTAAATAGTTGAATTTTCAACGATAATTATGAATCCTTAATAAGAAAAAATTAATTTTGTTACTAAGTAGTTCAACTTTAGGTGAATAATCGAATTTTCCACCAAAAGTTATGATTTTAATTTTTAACAATATAGTTGCATTTACAACAAAACGACTTTGCAGCCAAAGAATTTTTTATTTACAGTTGACATTTCAACCGAAAAAATTAATTTTTAACCAAAAAGTATAAATTTTCCATAAAAAAATTTAATTCCTACAAAGAAAGACGAATTTTTAACAAAATACATGATTTTTTAAACCAAAAATGGTATAGATTAATTGACAGCTTCAAAAATCTATTTTTACAACACATAAAACATATTTTCATCAGAATAGTTATTAAATAAAAAAATAAATAAATGTTAACAAATTAGTTGAACTTTTTATAGAAAACCGGACTTTTTTTACAAACTAGTTGCAGTTTCAACAAAATAATTATGTTTTCAACCAAATAATTCAGTTTTTATCCAAACGATAAATTGAAAATGTTCTGAGTATTTGAATTTTAATAACTGATAAAATGATAACGTGAATTTTGAAAAAATTGTCCAAGATTTTCTATAGTGTGTGATATTGTTTTAACTAAAAACAAAAAGGTTAATAGTTGTATTATAAATCTAACCGTGTTACCTATCTATAAATATTTATATCAATAATTTAAAAGAAAAACACTTTAAACAAATATATGGATAATTTATGGACAACTCGCCTTATCGTTTTCTTAAACAGATGTAGTAATTATTTAGTTTGTAAAATATAAGGAAAAATCTTTATAAAAATATATAATTTTTTGTGAATTGGTTAAGTTTTTAAAATTTATATCATGTAACTATTATTACTACGAAATTAGAATTAAAAAAATCTCAATTACACCTGTTAGGAAAAAAGAAATAAAACTTCGAAATTTGTTTTACCAATTTCGCGGGAAAAAAAAGTTTTAACAATGTTGTGAGTACATAAATTTTTGCATGTATTGTCAACAAATTATCCAAGTAGAGGACAGAACCTGCAATTGATCCATTGCTATACTACAAACGTGGAAAACTTAAATTACTAAATAGGAAGGAAGGTTATGTAATGAAAGATAAACAACAATTTTGAGCCGTATATATAAATAAATATATTGGCTCGATGGAAAAAGCCTGAAAGGCATAAAAAACCACCGAAAAGGACCTGCAAGAAAATTTTGGAACAAGAAAATAAAAAGAAGTGCGCCTCGCCTCTAACAAACTAAAAATAAATAAAATCATTTTATATAATAAAAACATAAAAAATAAAATCGGGGTGCTTTCTGAACGTGAATCCCCTTGCCTCTCACAAACAGAATAGAAAGAAAATCATTTTATATAATTTATACATAAAAAAGAAAATCGGAGTGCTTTCTGAACGTGAGTCCCCTCGCCTCTCACAAACGGCAAATAAATAAAATAATTTTATATAATTTATACATAAAAAAACAAAATCGGGGTGCGTTCTGAACGTGAGTCCCCTCGCCTCTCACAAACGGCAAATAAATAAAATAATTTTATATAATTTATACATAAAAAAACAAAATCGGGGTGCTTTCTGAGCGTGTCCCCTCGCCTCTCCCAAACGAAAAATAAAAACTAAATATACTACATTCACATACACATTCAATTATTATTCGCCCCGGCATGTAAAGTTAAAGCATTCATTCTCTTCTTTGGTGCTTCGTATAACATTTCAGAGTACATGCGAGACAAATGATCATCTGAAACTATAGCAGCTCGAGCAGTTTGTCTTTGCTGGTGCAATGCCGATTTTACGACGGTAATAGCATTAACGCTATCTCTCGATAAGCGATTACGCCTTTTCGTCGAAACATGGGATAAAATCGAAAAGGTCCTTTCTGCAGCAGCATTTGAATGAGGCAAAGATCTAATGTGATAAATATTTGTAGATAGGTAACACGGATAGATTTATAATACAAATATTTACCTTTTTGTTTTTAGTTTAAACAATATCACACACTAAAGAAAAACTTGGACAAATTTGTAATAATTCACGTTATAATTTTATCAGTTATTAAAATTCAAATATTCACAACATTGTCAAAATCTCGTTTGGATAAAAACTCAATTATTTGGTTAAAAACTTAATTATTTTGTTGAAAATGTAAATATTTTGTAAAAAAAGTCCTCTTTTCTATCAAAAGTACAACTACTTTGTTAAAATTTATTTACTTTTTTATTTGATAACTATTCTAATGAAAATATGTTTTATGTATTGTAAAAATACATTTTTGAAACTGACAATTAATCTATACCATTTTTGGTTTAAAAAATCATGTATTTTGTTAAAAATTCGTCTTTCTTTGTAGAAATAAAATTTTTAATGGAAAATTAATACTTTTTGGTTAAAAATTAATTTTTTCGGTTGAATGTCAACTGTAAATATTCTTTGGCTGCAAAGTCGTTTTGTTGTAAATGCAACTATATTGTTAAAAATTAAAATCATAATTTTTGGGTGGAAAATTCGATTATTCATTTAAAGTTGAACTACTCAGTAACAAAATCAATTTTTTCTTATCAAGGGCATGTGATACTTCGTCGTGTGGTCAATCGGGTTCAGTTCCGACGGTTTTTTTCCACAAAAATGAAAATTTTCAAAAACTGAATTCGAAGATGCTGTAAAATATCTTAACGGACGTCCCCGGACTCTTTTTTCAGGGATAATAACAAAAAAAAGTTATTGTGCTAATTACCAAATTTTATGCATGTGTATTATTTTGTGGTTAGGCTGATTCTAGCTCTCTGTCATTCCGATAATATAGGTCTCTATCGTGCCGATTCTGTCGGTAAGCACTCTAGAATAATTGTGGTGTAATAAACTATCTTACCAGCCTAGCTGGTAATGTAGATAGATAAATTTGGAAATTTTCGGCTTAGAGGGCGTACCAAACAGGATGGAACTTTGAAACTAATGTTCAATTTTTCGCCACTGGGAAATTATTTATGAAATAAACTTTTTTGATTGCCTGCAAACAAGGTTAGTTCCGGGAGATTAGTTACTACGTTTATTTACAAATCCAAAGTTTTCGGCCAAAAATATTGTGTAGTTTGGAAGTAACGCACAGGAGAATTGTAACATACATAACCTCCAAATATACACACGTTGTTAGCAATATCAAAAAATTTTTTGAAAAAAAAACACAAATAATGTGTGCGGGGACGTCCGTTAGCATGTTCGCTATCATTTCCCAAATTTTGAAGACAAAATATTGATTATTATAGAAAAAAATCGTCGGAACCTAAAACTGGTAAAATCGATACTAATTCCTAAGCGCTATGCAAATTAATCAGATAATGCTAAATTAAAACTTTTTCGAATTAAACCAAAAAAAAGTGTGTGGGGACGTCCGTTAGCATGGTCGCTATCATGTCCGAAATTTTTAAGACAAAATATTGATTATTAAAGAAAAAAAGCCGTCGGAACCTAAAACTGGTAAAATCGATAATTTTCTAAGTATCACATGCCATTAATAATTCATAATTATCGTTGAAAATTCAACTATTTGCCTTCAAATTAACTCTTTTGTTAAAAATGTTACTGGTTTGTAAAACATGCATCTTTTGGGCGTTAAAAGTCAACAATTTGACAGAAAATTAAACTATTTGTTCGAAAACTAAAATTTGGGTTGAAAAATCATATTTTTGGGTTAAAAATTCAGCTTTTTTGTAGATAATACTCTTTTTGACTTTAAAATTAATAATATCGTTGAAAGTCCATGTATTTTGTTGGAAATTGACCTTGTTTGGTAGAAATTTAATCTTTCTGGTTGAAAGTGTATCATTTTTGGTGAAAAATGCAATTGTTTGGTTAAAATATCAACTGTACATCTTCTTAGGCTTAAAAGTCGATTATTGCTCTAAGAGTTGAACTACTTTGTAAAAAAATACGGTTTTTTTAAACAACGTATTATAATTGTGGTTGAAAATTTAACTATTTTGTTGAAAGTTTAACTCTTTGATTAAAAACTCATATTTTTCGCTTAAAAAATTCAACTTTTTGTAGATAATTTGTCTTTTTGACTTTACAATTAAATAATTTCGTTAAAAATTCATGTATTTTGTTCAAAATTTGTCTTTTTTTGTAGGTTATTAATTCTTTTGGTCCAAAATTCATGTTGTTGGTTACCAATTTATCACATTTTAAGATAAAGATAAATAATTTTTAACAGGAAAAATGAATTTTCAAGAAAGTTGTGGAATTGTCAACCAATGTGATAAATTTTCCACCAAGAAAATTAATGCTCTACAAAAAAGACAAATTTTTAAAAAAGTACATGAATTTTAAACGACATTATTTAATTTTCAAGTCAAAAAGACAAATTATCTACAAAAAGTTGAATTTTTTAAGCGAAAAATATGAGTTTTCCATCAAAGAGTTGAACTTTCAACCAAATAATTAAATTTCTAAATTTTCACTTTCAAAAATGCATTTTCAACAAAATAATTTATTTTTCAACCAAATAATGGAGTTTTTATCCAAACGAGATGAAGTCCAAAAACGCCAATCTCTACGCATATAAAGAGGCGCGCGAAGTATTCAAATCATGAGAATCGCCAGCATCGAAATCTGGAAATATTAAAATCCCAATATCTTAATTTTATTTCAAAGCAGTTAGCCGATAGTGATATAAATAGAACCGCCGAAATGTTCCGACCGGCAATCGTGCACCTTAGAGTTTTCAAATTCAGAAGAGGAGAAATGGGTTGCGCGCGCAACCCAGTCGTGTGCATCGTCTCCTACTACATTCACACGGGCATAGACCTGGGATAGTATTGCAGTGAACCTCGTTTCAATTCTGGGATCCCTGAGCTGAGCCCTCTTGGGCCGGTCCACAGTGGGAATTCATAAGTCTCGTCCATGGAGAGTAGATATAAGGAGACCAATCTGTAATGCATGGACTTCACCAAAAACGGTCACTTTTCTGTTGACAGATGTACGCACACACACACATGTGTAAAATCACACTTGCGTATAGTTCAAAACTTTCCGAGCGTCACGTGCCAACCGCACTTAAAAGAAATATGGCCGCCTCCATTGTTTGGTTTTGACAGGTCGCTTGAACAAATAAATAACTAATAATCAGACAGTATTTTGTGAAATGCTTGTGGAATAAAAAATTATTCGCCATGAAAGAGGTAGGTAGTATGTTTATGAAAATATCAAATTACTTTTACCAACACTATCCTTGCAACAGGTATTCGAGGCGTTCGTAACAAAAACAATAAACATACAACTTACACCACTTTCAGGGTACTTTCACACCTCTGCCTGTCTACCCGGTGTAGGCAGGCAGCGGCCCGAGACTGTTCACACCTTGGTTTTTCCGTCGTGGAAAACCTTACAATCGCGCGGTAATTTTAAATATTGTTAAATTTCTAAATGAAATAAACCAAATTTTATAGTTAAGATTGAAGATTATGAGAATGAGTTTCATTTTTCTAATATAATGTAAAAATAAGAGATAAAATAGCCAGCCCTGACTTGAGTACTTCAGAAATTGTGAAGTGTTCACACAAAAGTCGTTTCGTCAGTCGTAGTGTTTTGTTTTATTCTTATCCGGTGTTGATGTTCTATGTTGCGCAATTAAAGAAAATATATTGCTGTTAGGACCGGTTGATACACCTATGGATAAAAGCTGTAGTTCAATTTATCTGATAGATGGGATACTATCATATTGATCCACCGCTGGATAGCGCTATCTGACAGATAAAGCGGGAGTTACCAGTCAGTTAACTATCGGCCGGCTAAAGTGGCCAATAACGGGTTTATCTAACAGATAAATAATAAAATATGAAATAAAAATAAAACCGTCAGAAAAAGTTGTGAGAATCCATTGACACGTTATGTTTATATTCCTCTATAATAATATCAAAAAGTCTAATTTTATAATAAAATTTCGTTGTTGTTGTTTCCGGAGGAAATTGTTTACAAACCCACAAATTAAAAAAATAAATTTATGATAACTGTAAATAATAACTCTTGCATCATCGTTGTCAAAGTTTAGACTTTTTGCCATAACATTACTGAATTAACAATATAATGTCAAATAAAAATAAATACGCGAGAAAAAGTTATGCGATAAAAAAATCCAAATCTAAAATAACATTTCGTTGGTGTTTTTTTCGCTGGAAATTTTTTATAAACCTATAAATTAAACCAAAATTTGATGTATATAATAATTCTTGTTTCAAAGTTATCACATTGCAAATTTTTTGTTATGACGTGACAGAATAAAAAATTAAATATCAAATAAAAATAAGACCACGAGAAAAAGATGTGAGGCTCGATTGAGAGGTTCTGTTTATATTCCACTGCAGTGACATAAAAAAATCCAATTTTGAAATACTATTTTGTTCGTGTTTTTTTCAGAGGAAATTTTTTATAAACCCACGAATTAAGCTAAAATAATGTATAATAACCGTGAATCTCTACTTTCATGAGCTGAAAAATTCGCATATCTTTATTCTTCACAAATAGACAAAGCAGTGCACTTCTTCTATTTATAAATAATTAATAATATGACAGATTCACAGAAGCAACAGTTATATAATTGTGACGCTATTTCTAATGAGCCTCAACGTCACAGAAGTGTCAGTATCTTGAAAACACAAAAAGTACTAGCATTCCCTATATCTCCCTATGTAACCAAAGGATAACTATCCAGCGCATGAAATACAGTGGATCAACCCGAAATCATTATCTGTCAGATGAACCGTACAATAAATTTGTTCAGCTGGATCACTATCTGACACTTTATATAGAGGTGGATCACCCGGCCCTTGGTGAAATAAATAAGTTTTTATGCTCTTGTACAACGTAAACATTTTTTTATAAGGTGAAATTTCAAATTCGTACACAGTAAAAAGAAAGTGTTAATGAAGCACAAATATCCGGGTATCATATACCTGCAACATAAATTACCCCTGCGGCGTGAATACTGCACGGTAATGTAGGGTACAGATTCCAATCACTTGGGGTATGAAGTGTCCATCACTTGGGGTACAAAGTCTTAGGGTACGACGTGTCCGCTTCTTGGGGTACGAAATGAAAAACGTCATTATCGACGCATAATCTACGTGTTCGTAACTTCTTAAATACTTTTCAAGATTTGAAATAGCCATGTTTAAATGCATTGTTTATTATTTTGACAGCTTTGCTAATTGTATAGCATGGTCATTCAAGTTTAGCAGGTGCGTTGTTCGCACTTTGTAAAATTGAGCCAATAGGTATCTCAGATTAGGTGAGGATATCCAAGATGTCTGCACGCTGAGAGGCAAACTAATACCAAATACATGGGACTAAACTTTATTTTTATAATAACTTGGAAAATAATTATTTTTCACCATAAGTGTATTCAGACTATTTAACTATTTAATAAATATTTAACTGAATAATAAAATTGATATGTTTTTTGTACATGTGGAAAATATTTTTTTCTCAAGTTATTACTAAATTAAGTTTTATCCTCTAAGATTTGTATTATTGCTTGGCCCTCATCGTACAGACATCTTCGCAGCTGACGTCACAACTTGAAGTACTTAATATTAGAAATCTTAGCGCATATATAACTGGAGGGAACCCGGAAATGGCAGAGGCAAAATAAAAGAGACAGACTATGAGTTAGCTGGATAAGTTATTTCTCTCGCGCAGCGATCTGATTGGCTGTTTACCGCTCCCCTCTAAATGAATGATAAATAGTTTACGTGTATGCGCAAGTAAAGAGCTATCTATGGAGCAAACTTGAAAAGATCAAACATGTTGCTGTGCGAGAGAGATAGCTTATCCCCCAGCCCCTCGTCAGTGGTGGCAGAACGCGAATATCTCTGGCATGCGCAGTAGCTATTGCTGTGTATTTTTAGGTTATGTAAGGCCATGTGTCAATTTAAAAATACACAGGAATCACTACTGCGAATATTCGAGATATCCGCGTTTGCTCACAATATAACTTTTTGTCTTGAATAATTCTTACCTTAATAAGAATACATAGTGGAGCATAGGCATGTTAAGATTACTAGAAAAAGAGAGCATATGGATGATAAATTCCCCACGCATGAAGTTGTTCGATATTTAAGATGAAAAGGTCTTTCTATACGCGTAATAATATCCTCAGATTTAACTGAATTTAAAAAACATTAGGAAAACGTACAAATTCAATTTGATCGAAATAAAATTAATTTGGAGCGTGTGAAGTTTTCGAGGTTAGGAGTGAAAAAATAGTTGCTTGGTCAGGGGGGCAAGAGGTAGGAAATAAAGGCGGGAAACGTCACAGAGCTTTGGGTAAGGTAGGATGCCGACGACTCGAAGTCCACAAACTGGCGCCAGAGGGCAGCAGTTACTGGACGATCGCACAGAGCAGAAAACCGTAGTGGCTGCAACAGCTGACGTTGCCGAAAGTATTGAAAGTGGGGGGATGGGTGATGTTGATCGCAGT
>NC_046660.1:122758597-122760855 GCF_010883055.1 Belonocnema kinseyi | reverse complement strand
ACGTATTTATAGTTCAGCTCTCTTTTCCGGCGCACGCGCAATGCAGAAACAGTTATGTGCGCTGTGTGGCAGAAATATATGTCCGCACTCTCTTTTTTGCCTGTATAATCAATATTAAAAGTTGCCTATCTTTAAAATGATTTATAAAATCGAAAAAAAAGATCTATTATTGATTTCTGTAAAGCACACTTAAGAAAAAAATAATTTAGATTAAAATTGTTGATTTAACAGTAGTTATTTAAAGGCTTAGTTCCTTTCTCTTTAGGGAAAAGTTACCATTTTTATTTAATCCTAATGATCAAGGCCTCATTGTATTTTTTCAAGGATTCTCTACAAATTTATTTGGGTAGTCTTAATTAAAAGTTTAACTATGATTCTTTATAACAATAATAACTGTATGATTTCTCAATTTAGAAAAATAAATAAAATCAACCCAAATAAAAATTCAAAACTGTGTTCTCGGTTTTCCCATATGTTTCGAAAAACGTATCTATTTAGTGATACGAAAGTAGGCAAATTTTCGATGCCGCGCGGATAAATGATGGTACGTTTTATCTTCAAAAATGAATTATTTGTACTGCATACTTACCTTAATGTTCGTGATTATCTTCCAACATAATAAAAACATGGTTACAAAATTATTAAAGTTATTAAAAAATTGTAAATGTTAAAAATTTTTTTTCGGGTTTTGCGATAAAATGATATAAAATTTAAACATTTTTCAATGTTATTTTTTATTCCGAATCAAAATATTAGTGAAAAACTGGAAAATAATTTCTTTAGACAAATATCATAATTAAGTTTCGGTATCTTCCGACGGCTAAGAACAACGTTGACATATTTTTGCAGTGTGCTTATCGCCCGTGTCGCTCTCTGCGTCATCGGTGCTATGCTCCGCAGGTGTGGCATAAAGAGCTTCTATGGCGTGGGTACGACGAAATTTTGCACGTGTCAACATTTTTTATCAAGTATCTGCACAAATTAATAATTTTTATTAATATTTTGAACTAATAATGAATATCATAGCGTGCGAAGACGCATGTGGGTTTAAATCAGTCAGCAGATGTAAAGCGTACGCGCTAGGCATGATAGTCACGTACGCATACACACACACACACACAAACAATACACCCAGGCACAAAATTATACCTTTTACTTTTGACAGACGCTATAAGCATCACAAATATTCAAATAAAATAACATTTACTTACATTTAGATTTTTCTGTTTCTCCGGCTTTTGTGACGCCGTATACATGCTGGATGTATAATACCCGATTGGACACTTTCGTGGTGCGTAACCCATGGTGTGTACCACGGGCATGTTTACTACCAATATTTATTTTTACACCTCAAGAATAACGTGTTGTGACGTCCTTGTACGTTATAACACAACAAGTATCATGCACAACTACAAGTCTATAATTTCATATGATACAATAATGAGTTATACATGCATTATAATTTATATCAAGACAAGATTTCTAAACATTTGAATAAATAATTTTAAGGAGGCTTTTAAAATTATACATTCTTTTATCGTTTTTACACTTTACCTCTTTCGATACCAAGTTTATTATTTCAGAACAAAATTAATTATTTATTTAAATAACAGTGGTATTTTCGTCTTCGTTTATCATTAGGACTTGTCAATACAAAAAAAATTAATGACTACTTTCATTTTTCATTCAAATTTAAAATTCCCGCTAAGACATGTGGCTGCAACGTGTAGATGCAGCTTTTACCGTCAGTGCATTTGACACATGTACATAGGAAACACGGGACTAGGCATGCCATTCTAACTTGGGCGAGCGGGGTTGCCAACTAACTGAGCAGTTTCGGCATTTTCCATTTTTCGTTTTCTCGCTGCGACCGTTGGTCACAATGTACGTATGACGTCAAATATGCATCTTCTTTCGAACGTCGGGACCATGGAGAATAGACATAAGGAGGCCAAACTAGTGGAACTGAAAATGAACACTTTTCTGTTGCTAAAAGTACGCGCACACATGTGCAAAATCACACTTACGTATAATTCAAAACTTTCCAAGCGTGGCGGGCCAACGGCACTTTAAAAAAATATGGTTGTCAATGTGAACGGGAGTCAAATGTAAATAAACAATGATTGAACAATTAATAGTTTGTGAATAAAGACAAGGAGAAGTAAAAATATATCAAATAAAGCTAAAATGGCAATACATAATTCTATATTTGTACCGACTGTACTATACGGTAGCGAGACATGGACTTATCAAGAAAA
>NC_046660.1:122756408-122758497 GCF_010883055.1 Belonocnema kinseyi | reverse complement strand
AAGTTAGACTAAGGATGGAATTGTAAATATATGTACAGGGAGCGGTGGCCCTCAAACCCGTAAAAGGGAGAGATTAAATACATACATACATACATACATTAATCTAGAAAGTTTGAAATATTTTTCAAAGCATTACTTTATTATTAAAGTTAAATATTATGATACCATTTTAACATTATTATTATTTATAATAAAAAGTTTAACTTAATTAATTAAAAAAAGTACTTATTTAAATTAGAATAAAAAATACGAGAACTGAATCTACAATTATTTAGGCGCTATAAAACTATACAATTTACATAATAATTTATTTTTTGTCAATATGTACATTTTTATTCAATTCTCGTACTGTTTTTTGCGAAATTATTTACATGAAAGTAACAGAACATCGATTTGAAATTCTCGCCAACAAAATACGCAAATTTATATCTATAACTCGAGCATTTATCCTTTTTTTGTCAATAAATACAGCCTTGAAACATATAATAAACATTCTAAACATTCATGCGATAGAAAGAGAGATTCGATAAACCAGATTAGTGGGCATCGGAATCCCACCCCTGGTAATTTCAATTATGCCCATACCTCAAAACCCCAAGTTTTTACTGTGTATAGGAACCATCAGCTTACAGTAACATAACCTGAAAAATGCAACGTATATACATATCTTGGTTTCAGGCGATATAGTTTTGTATCTTTTTGCAAAATTAATGTAATAGAATGGATAATGTACCGAAATATTTTTACAGCGCTCGAATGAGTAAGTTAGAGAAATGAGAAAAATAGTAAATTTCTTACGCGTTTGTATTATAAAACAGAACTTTGTTTTTTCGAAGCCTGAAACCAAGATATATGTATATACATTGCATTTTGTAGGTTAGGTTGATGCAAGCTAATGGTTCCTATATGGAATTGAAATTTCACATTTAAAAAAATATTTACATTGTATAAGAGCATTAAAACTTATTTATTTCATTTTCAGAAATATATTTTCTTTGATTGCGAGACACAGGAGATCAACACCGGATAAGAATAAAAAAACACTACGACTGATAAAACGACTTTTCTGTAAACACTTGACAATTTCTGAAATACTCAATTCAGGGCCGAATATTTTATCTCTTATTGTTAAATTATATTAGAAAAATGAAACTCATTGTCATAATTGTCAATTTTAACTATAAGAACTTGGTTTATTTCATTTGAAAATTTAACAATATTTAAAATTCCCGCGGGATGTTAAGATTTTCCAAATATGGAAAAAACAAGGTGTGAACAGTCTCAGGCAGCTGCCTGCCTGCACCGGGCAGGCAGGCAGCCCTGGCGGACCGAAGGAATCGAATAGAGCTTCTACAAAGTACCCGTAAAGACCCCATTGCGTCCCCATTCGGTTCCTTTTTTAAAATCTCGAAAAAACAGCAAAATCAACTTTTAAATTGTTGAAATTCGGATTCTACGTTAAAATTTCCTATAGAAGGTAACAGAATAATCGCAATAGTTTTTTTTTGCAACGGCAAAAATAAAAAATATATATAAGACATATAACGCCTGTTGACCGCTACACTTCAAGCGCATCGTCTGTAAGTAGCAGTCAACAGACGTTATACGCCTTATATATATATATTTTTTAACTTTTTACCGTTGCAAAGAAAACTATTGCGATTATTCCGTGACCTTCTATAGGGAATTTCAACGTAGAATCCGAATTTCAACAATTTAAAAATTGATTTTGCTGTTTTTTCGAGTTTTTTAAAAAGGAACCGAATGGGGACCCAATGTGGTCTTTACGGGAACTTTGTTCCCGTATTGTTCCCATTGTTTTGTTTCGACAACTTACACCACTCTGAAAGTCTTGTACACTATACACTTGAAACCACACTTATTGGAAATTCTCGCTTTTATAGAGTGATTTTTAATTTTAACATTATTATTATTATTATTATTATTATTACACCATTAAGCCATTTCCCTTTCGGGGTAGGCGTGGCTCACTCGGCAGGGGAAAGGAGTAGTGTGTGGATGGAATAGAGATTTTTCAGATTGATCCAGAATTCTCGTGCTATTTATGTAAATAACACGTTCGTTCCGC
>NC_046660.1:122751277-122756308 GCF_010883055.1 Belonocnema kinseyi | reverse complement strand
CTTTTTTATACAACTATATTCTAATACTGCGAAATCGTGAAGTAATAATATTTCATGTACAGAGGTGGCTGAAAGTCTTCGCTTGCCTCTTTTTTGATGACTAATAAAGTTGTCTTAATTTTAATTATGCCGGAACTAAAAAAAATTCTCTTTAAAGGATTTATTGCTTTTAAACTTCTGTATAAAGTTAGGCCAGGGTGAAGCAAATTTGTCAATTTTTTAAGTATATATTGTAGAAATAGTGTACATTTCAAGATTTTTCTGAATGTTAAATAACTTCCGAGATAATCAACATCTTTCAATGTTCTTAGGCTCATTTTTAATTTATTTTTTCACCGTATCACACCAGCAGTTAGAAAATTGTAAAAACATCTAATATGTAGGCAAATTATAATCAAAATTAAATGAATGTATATTTTGAGAAATTTAATAGAAACTTCATGATTATATGGTTCATATATTCTATAAATATACTTTTGTTACCACAAAGAATATTGCAATTTTCCCAACTTGTTTGTCACAATTACAAGTTATTTCAATTCGATGACAACACTTTTACGACTGATACCCATAAGCTCTTGTAGAACGGAAAAAATTGCTTGAAAATGAGCCAAAAAACAGTAAAAAATATTGATTATTTCGGAAGTTATTGATCATTTAAGAAAACATTGAAATTTTCACAATTTTTTCAATTTCAACTTTAAAAAAACGACAAAGTGGCTTCATATATAAAATTAGTACAAAATGTACAAACTAAAAATAGATATATATAATTAAAAGTTTGTCATAAGGGCGACCGCAGAATCGCGCCGGGAGCGGGTGCTAATCTGAAAAACTGCACTCGCTCCCAACGAAATAGCGGTAAAATTTCAGCCACAACCACGTCTCACGACCGTGATTTTTTATTATCGCTGTATTAAACTTTCATGTTCATACGACTTTCCTACCGTTAAAAATCCAGATATTTAGTGCCAATAAGCTATTTTTCTTCGAAAGTTTATTTTGTGTAATTTCAATGGATTTAATATGGTTTGAAAAGTGAATAAATCAATTTAAAATCTAAGAAAGCATTTTAAATCATTTAAAAAAAATCGAGAGTTTAAAGGTTTTTCATGTAATTTAAAAATATTTTAAATTATTCGAACAGACTTTCGGCAATTTCAAGGGATTGAACCGAAGTTATTGAATTACAAATTTCTTCAAATTTATAAACGAATTTTAAAAGATTTCAAAATATTTAAAATAGTTCAAGATGTTTTTAATGAATTTATGAGATTTTAACTCATTTTGAAAAATTTTTGACAAATTTTAGTACAATTTAAATTAGTTTTAAGATTTTAAAGTAATTTCAAACTATAAATAATGTTCTTGAATTCCTCTGTTAAATATCTTGAAATCTTCGGAAATTTTTAGAGATCCTTGGAATTCTAGTAAATTTCTTAATACATATATTGATTTTTTTAAATCTTTTATAATATCATAAAATATTTTTGAATATAGTTGAAATCTTGTTTAATCACATAAAATATTCAATAATAATTTGAACAATAATTCCAACTGACTGACAATTAGATATCTAATATGGAATATTTTAAAATGGAAATAAATTTTTCAAAATGCAAAAATTCCAATTTAAACATTGTTTTTACCCCCTCCTCTCTGACTCGAAAAATCCATTGAAAATGATTTTTAAAATAGGGAACTATAGCTAGAACGAACTAATTGTCCCAAAAAAAACCTGAAGGTATCGTTGAAGGCCTCTCATCCATACCCCAAGGTGATTTTTGAATCATTAAAAAAAAATTATTATTTAAACAATGATATAGCTTATAATACTTATAATTTGTTTAAACAATCAGTGAAGAACTGTTCCAACTGACTGGCAACTAGATATCTAATATGGAATATTTTCGAATGGGAATAAATTTTTCAAAATGCAAAAATTTCAATTTAAACATTGTTTTTACCCCCTCCACTCTGACTCGAAAAATCCATTGAAAATGATTTTTAAAATTAAGAACTATAGCTAGAACCAACTATTCGTCCCAGAAAAAAACTGAAGGTATCTTTGAAGGCCTCTCATCCATATTTCTAGGTGATTTAGGAATAATTGAAAAAAAAATTATCATTTAAACAATGACATTGTTTATAATACTTATAATTTGTTTAAACAATCAGTGAAAAACAATTCCAACTGACTGACAACTAGATATCTAATATGGAATATTTTAGAATGGGAATAAATTTTTCAAAATGCAAAAATTCCCATTTAAACATTGTTTTTACCACCTCCACTCTGACTCGAAAAATCCATTGAAAATGATTTTTAAAATTAAGAACTATAGCTGGAACCAACTAGTCGTCCCAGAAAAAAACTGAAATTATCGTTGAAGGCCTCTCATCCATATTTCTAGGTGATTTAGGAATAATTGAAAAAAAAATTATCATTTAAACAATGACATTGTTTATAATACTTATAATTTGTTTAAACAATCAGTGAACAACAATTCCAACTGACTGACAACTAGATATCTAATATGAAATATTTTAGAATGGAAATAAATTTTTCAAAATGCAAAAATTCCAATTTAAACATTGTTTTTACCACCTCCACTCTGACTCGAAAAATCCATTGAAAATGATTTTTAAAATGGGGAACTATAATTTTTGCATTTTGAAAAATTTATTTCTATTCTAAAATATTCCATATTAGATATCTAGTTGCCAGCCAGTTTGAATTGTTGTTCACTGATTGTTTAAGCAAATTATAAGTTTTATAAACAATATCATTGTTTAAATAATAATTTTTTTTAATGATTCAAAAATCAAAAAATCACCTAGAGATGTGGATGAGAGGACTTCAACGATACCTTCAGTTTTTTTCTGGGACGATTAGTTCGTTCTAGCTATAGTTCCCACTTTTATAAATCATTTTCAATGGATTTTTCGAGTCAGAGTGGAGGGGGTAAAACAATTTTTAAATTGAAATTTTTGCAGTTTGAAAAATTTATTTCCATTCTAAAATATTCCATATTAGATATCTAGTTGTCAGTCAGTCGTAACGGTTGTTCACTGATTGTTTAAACAAATTATAAGTTTTATAAACAATATCATTGTTTAAATAATAATTTCTTTTCAATGATTCAAAAATAACCTAGAGATATGGATGAGAGGCCTTCAACGATACCTTCAGTTTTTTTCTGGGTCAAACTTTAATACTACAGTAACCATAGCATCACACTTCAGAATTTAAAGCATGATCAATTTTTTAATATTTTAATAATATTTTATTTGAATCAACAAAATAAGAAACAATAGCATATGCTTTTGTATAATAGTGTGTGAGGGACTATCTAGATTCTATAAAGATCCTATTAATAGGTCCTTATTGGGTTGCCTACTGATAACCTGGCTAGCTGAGCGTGACGTTTTCGTTTGCGCCCTCGATAGATTGCCACTTTAGGGCCTCGGTAGAAAATAGGAAATCTAGACAGGGCTTCTTACGAACCAAGTTATAATTTCTACCCGGGGGTGAGTTTACCCGAGTCGTAATTAATCTACTGACGTTTACTCCACTTCGTTAATTACCTGTCATATCTCATGCCCCTAGTTTTTTTCCACTTTTTACTGAGTGAGGTAATAATATAAAAGTTACGAAACATGACAGTTTAAATATATTTATATTGTTTACAACCCTCTTTCATGTTTAATAACCTTAATAAATTTCGAAATAATCAACACTTTTCAATATTATTGGGAGAATTTTGTAGCTTTTTTCCACCGTCTTACAGCAGCCTATGAGTAGAATTCTTGAGAATTTTCTTATGAAATTGCAAGAGCTTGAAGTTGTAACAAAAAAACTAGAAACTTTTGAAAAAATCTTATCTGCAATTCTGAACAAAACATAAACAACTTTAAATATTTTTAAACTTACATAGAAATGTCATGATTATATGTTTCATCTATTCTACAAAAATGTTTTGTTACGGAAAAAAAATATATTTGCAATTTTCACAAATTTGTCATTGCAAATTCAACTTCTTGCAATGTCGTAAGAAATTTTTAAAGATTTATACTATTAGCTGCTGTGATACGGTGAAAAAATAGCTTTAAAATGAACCCACGAACATTGAAAAATGTTGATTATCTCTAAAGTTATTATACATTTTAGAAAACATGTAAATTTATACCATTTTTGCAATATCTACTTATAAAATAGATTAATTGGCTTAATCTTTCATTATCGAAAAAAAAAATTAATATTACAGAGAATTTCTGAAATTTTACGAATCCGACTTAAATGATTTTAAAAAACGCTTTTTTAGTTATTGGAAATACGTGTCAAACTCATGAGACTTGCACCACCTCTACATACAACTTGTTTACAACAATATTTGTTTAACGAATTTATGGCTATCTCGCCCAACATGTGATCTTTCAAATTCTTAAAACCTATTCAATGTTTCTATTGCAAAACATGAGCATTTCCTGGAGAAATAAAAAATTCCCTAATACTCTACTTGAACGAAAATTTAATTTTATCATCAGGTGAAAAATTCCCCAACACCCAACTTAAACAAAATTATAATCTTCAGAAGTAAATCTTTTGTGATATAAGATATATACAGATGTCTACTGTATAGTTTTACTTTATGAAGGCCGTAAATAATGATTATATTGTGAGTGTGGTTTTTCCACTGATTAAGCATAATAATGGATGGAAAATTTATGAATCTTAAGGGACCACTGTCCCCGTTTGAATAATAAAGGTAGTTAAATGGGGCAGTATTCAATTCATTGCCACCTACCTGCTCCACTTAGCCTAGACCAGTGGTCGGCACGCTCTTGCCCTGGCTACCCTACGACCTACTTTCAGGGCAGTACCTGCGAGCTTGGCTCAGTAAAGGTAGTTAAATTTGCAACTAAAGAAATGAATTTCTAACTAAAATGGTAATTATTTAACCAAAAAAATGAAGTTCGAATCAAATAGAGGGATTCTTAATACAAGAGATTAAGTATCAACCAAAAAAT
>NC_046660.1:122729457-122751177 GCF_010883055.1 Belonocnema kinseyi | reverse complement strand
CATACGAAATAGCTCTCACTTCGATTATATGAACAGCAACACATTATTAAATTGAACAAAATTTAATTAAATTGTCGAGCTGGAGGAATATGAAACTTTCAACTGTCCAACTCATGCGGGAACGACCTACATCCAAAGACACAATGCGGCACTATGAGTGCTTTATTACCATCTCCGCCACTCTTACGGCATTAACTTTAATATCACTCTTCTAAATACTCCTAGGGAAATCGAATTAATTGTCGAGAATGAGAAGGGCCGCATATACTGGAACTTTATATTCTCGACAATTGTTTCCATTGCACACTCGAGGCCAGACATGGTTCTTTTTGACTTCAAGAAGCGAACCATGTTTGTTATCGAATTTTCGGCACCAGCTGACAAAAACATCATAACCAAGGTGAATGAAAAGAAAGAGAGGTATAGAGATCTTATAAGGGAGTTGCAACGATTGTACCCTGAATGTTTTGTTAAACTAATCGTCCTGATCATCGGCGCTCTTAGAGGTGTCAAGCTTTCACTCGTTAATAACCTGAAGAGCATCCCTGTGTGTCAACAATATGCTAAAACACTTGCGGGAAAAATACAGAAAGCGGTAGTTCTTGGATCACTCCGTTTTCTCAGGATGCACGAAACTTTTGCCGGATCCTCGTATTGATTCCGTTACAGACTGTTACCACCTATGTCACGGTCGTGAGACGTGCTTGTGGTTGAAATTTTACCGCGATTTTGCTGGGAGCGGGTGCAATTTTTCAGATTAGCACCCGCTCCCGATGAAATACGATGTATTACTATAAATTACTGTTCCCCCTTTTCAACCCTTCCACAGTTGGTGTGAGAGAGAAATATACCATATGTCTGAATTCTGTTTCTTTTCAGAAGCCTCTCACGCGGTTAGAAAATATATGTTCAGTACATATATCAATGTAACACGATATAATAAAAAGCCAAGAGACGAAAAACGTTGCTTTTTATCATTTTTGAAAGACCTACAGGATTATCATACCAACTTCATGAATTGTCTTAAAAAATCGAAAATTCTAATTGATTGGGAAAATGTCATTGCCTTACACCATGAACCTAACGAATTTAAAGGACTAATAGCGGAAATGTTTTTCATTAAAAAAAATCGTAATAATTGTTTAAATATAATTTCTGATCGAAATAATTATAGTCCACTATATAACATAATCTTGGATTCTTTAATTTAAAAAATGAATAAAAATTTGATTGTTTGAATTAATCAGAGCAAAAAAAGGGGGGGGGGGGATAAAAACAAAAATTAATAAAATTTGAAATTAACTAATTTTATATTAACAGATTCAACTTTAACTTTTGATAGAAAACATATATCCTTTTTTTATCACATTTTAATTGAATTTTTGTTTATAATAATTTTTTATAACTTTTTTCATAGGACAATTGAGAACAGGAGAATTGAGGATATTTAAAAATAAATACTCGACATGATAAAATGAACTTTTATATACACGATTCTATCCTGATGAGGAAAACGTAGTTTTCGAAACATCGAATAAATGTGAATAAATGATTCTTTCAACACCTAAATCCTATGGTCTGAAGTATGTCATTTTTAACATCTCATTCATTGTTTTAATTATTAATTACTATAAAACTCAGACAAATAATATCGCTTTCCAACATCTTTTATATCTTGACTATGCAAGTTAAGAAAAAAGTGAACAAAGAAAAATTTGTAAGTAAAAAAAAAATCTATAAATTTGTTATAGTGGAATTTTGTATAGGATGCGTAGTTTTCGTTTGAATCATAAAAAATAAAGAGCTTGAATTTTTGGAAAAATGACAGAAGATACGGAAAAAATAAATGGAAAAAGCTATCGAACCAGAAAAGATCTAAGCATTTCTTATCAATCATTTTTTGATACTGCTTGCATCTTCACGGTCGTAACATCACTGGCACTTGAGTCGCAGCCTTTTTGTCTCAGGTTTCCGCGGTATGGCGCTAGCACCCAGCCAAAACTCTTAGTTACCGACGGATAATGCTTATCAACTGCTACTAAAAGCAGATGTGTTTGGAGCCGCATTTTGCCCATGTAAATGATAGGTATTACAATTATTGCAATTACTCAGTGACATTCTAATGAAAAATTTAATGTAGAATCCGAATTGCATCAAGCTAAATGCCCATCTTGCTGTTTTTGGAGTTTTTGTTGCATGATACGGAAGGGATACTATGTGGATAATTAAGGATACGCTGTCCAGTATCCTTTCCGTTCACACGATCCGCCAGGGAACTTTTTTCCACTCGCGCTTTTTCGCAGATATCTTATTTTTTCAATAAACCAGAGACACAGTTTGCAAAAAACTATGAAGCATAAAACCGACAGCCGATTGCAGCTGTGTATAACACGATGTCGTACATAATAACTTAACATCCTTTGACTTTAGTTTGTTTATGGTGCCAAGAGTACGGCAGTATTCAATGCTGGGTGTACAATATATTTCGTGAGACAGCTTGGAGACTTACAAATTAAAATTAATAATTTAGGTATATTACTGCAGAATAGAGGACTTAGATTATAAAGCTTAGTTAATTTCTGATTATTTTTAAATTAAATTTCATGAACCTTTAGAAAATAAATTTGATTTATAAAATGAGCTGTTCATCGATGCACCTGGTAAGAAGCCTTGCATTAAAAGGTATTACAAATTTTGAATCCATAAGAGTGCTGTTTCTGTTCTTTGTTTTTTAATCCTCGTCAGGCGGCGAAAATAGTAAGATTCCAATCCCTTTTAAAGTCGATTGGAGCTGTCAGGCGCAACCTCCAATAAATTAAAAACACGATTTTCGTTTGCAGCATTAGAACGCGCTCTAAGAGCATAAAATTTGCAAAAGCTAGTAGGTTTGTATACAATAATACATCTCTTTATCGTGAAATGTTCGCTTTGTTAAAAAATTATCCATCACAAAAATATATAATTATGATAAAAAAATTCAACAAATTATTTTCCACCAGAAGCATCTGTGGAAATTAATCCTGACATCGTAAAATGACCGATGCTATGTTTTAAAAAGCTTTTTACGTCATCATTATTCGGAAAATAGTTAATAAAAGTAGCGAAATTGGCTAAATTAAGAGGGCTTAAAATTTTTCTAGTTCCTGGTTGCTTTGTGGTACACCAAACTATCGCTTTCAGTCCAGTGTCGGGGGTTGCCTTCAAATAACCTTGTACTGACTTCGGGGGGATTGAAACGTAAACAGTGAGAGCCGCCTGACTCGTTTCCAATTGGAATATATATCTATATATCAACGGGTGAGTGGAAGAACGTAGTGTCTCATTTTTGTTTCAGGAGACGTCGTATCTCGCCACAGTTCCAATACATGTCGTATCTAGCTTGTGGTTGAAGAGACGTAGTATTTCGCTCGCAGATTCAAAAGACGTCGTGTCTCGGGTGACCGCCCAAGAGACAGGGGCACATAAACCATGTTTGAAAAGTAGCGGTAGCTACCCCAACTGAGGGAGAGGGGTACCCAAGAGGCTGGGTGGGTGGGATATGGGTTTCAGTGAGATGGACTGGAAAATGTCGATTTTACTGAAAACAATACTAAACATTTCATGATTTTAAGTAAAAATGAAGAAAAAGCGTTTTTTTAAATAAGAAAATAGCCCGTCGCTACCCCGGTGGCGGAGGGAGTGTCCGCCTCTGCCAAGAGACGTCGTGCCTTTCTCGCGGTTCAAAAAACGTGGTATCTCGTTCGCTGTTCAGAAGACGTATCTCGTTCCCAGTTTAAGGAACGTATCTCATAAATTTATAATTTTTCAGCCCGTATTAAATTTTCAATAAAACGGCACAATATAATTTATTAAAAAAATAACTTATAAAATATTTGTAAAAAGTTATTTAAAATTAATAATGCTGCGGAAAATGAAGAATATCTGTCAAAATGAGATAAAACCAATTTTTTTAAAAACCTACGGCTATAACATTACATAGTGGCCGATTACGGAGTCCAGCTTGAAGTGCACGCTATATTTTTTCTCTTTTTCAAGTAACTAGTATGTATCCAAGTGTCCAGGTTATTCGACTACGGAGCCGAGTTGATCCGCTATATATTTTTTTCTATTTTGAGTAGCTGGTGTATAATTGTAACATTATTTACTTATATTTAACTGAATATATTATAGAAAATAAATCAAGAAACTCATTACTCAATACAAAACGACGGGTTGTTCGTCAAAAAAACTGTCATGAGTTTTTTGAGGCTCTTGTTTAAAATACATTTGTTTATGTAATTTTTCCATAACATTAAAATTTTGTTAAGGCTGCTGAACACTATTAGGTAGATTTCGTAAGTAAGTGAGTGAGTATGAATGTGTCTGTCTTCAAAAAGACACACACACGCAATTTTCAAACAAATCTTTTTAATACTTTAACTTTTCTTTAAATACGTATAACTTTTAGTAAAATTACCTTTTTTAACACAGAACATACACAAAATTACACACGAAACAAGCACTTAATATTGATTAATAAAACCTTATTAACGCTTAGTAACGCTCTTATTAAAGGAGTACCAATTTTAAATGTGGCAAATATTTTGAATCAAATAAGTTACTAATCTCTCAGAAACTTAACTCTTTTCAGTAAAAATAACTAAAGGTGTGAAAGTTATGAAATTTTACGTTAAAGTGTAAATTAAAAAAAAATTTAAATGGTACTTTCCAAAATTAATTTTTTTTAAAGTTCAAAACTTATAAGCGGTACTGCGTGTCTTTTATTCATACTTATTCCAAAAGCGCGCATTTTAAATGCAACTCGTAAACAAAACACTTTTTTTAATAAAATTATCTTTTATTACCACTAATCTTTCTATCGTATGACAGATGATTTCAAAACCTCAAATTGATATTGTACACAAATACCGAATTTAATAATTTGTTAACTGTTTGAGAAGTGTAATATTGTTAAATTTACAGTTACGTTCGTCATAAAAAGTATATCACGACGCGTTCTAAGCAGTTTTCTTCTGCTCTTATTCTGAATATAAATAAACATGGAACGTAACTACTGAATTTTGTGATTTGACCAATATTATAGTAAAGCTAAAAAAAAATATCAGTTGATTTCAAAATCAATTATGTTTTTAAGTGTAGATAATAAATAAGCTCATATTTTGGTTTTGTTTAAATTTAATCCAATTATATCTCTTATATTCTTTTCAAATAACCTATAATTCAAATCTCTTTTAATAGAAATCGATTAACGTTCTTGCTTCAGCAACTTTATTTTATTTTTTTATAGAATCTCTCAATGTATTTCATTAATTCAAGCTTCCAAACGGATATCACCGCATCCGAATTCAACTATGATGGAACTATGCAAAATTCTCTGGACCATACAAATTCAGGGATAACAGCATTAAAACCTGTAGATCTTGAACAAGACGACGTTTTTAGCAAATTTATAACTTCACCAAAGAAGAGTAAGATAAATATAATATAAAAATTTATTTTCAGTATTTTGACTATTATATCTGTTATTATAACTGTTTAATAATTAAATTGAATACTTTCATTTATCTAGCTTTTACGACTCTGAATGCCGTTAAAAGTAATTTTTCGGGCTCCGAAGACGGAGATCTCCTGGCATTCTTTTCCTACACATGAGTAGAACCATCAAACACATCTTTCAATTTAACAATTCTGCAAGGTTGTTATAAAGACAGTAAATATTTTATCATGTCTACTAGGATTATGTTTTTTTTTTAATTTATACATATGTGTTTATATAAAGTATAATATGTAACTAAGTAATATAACGAATTTGGAAATTAATATTTACAATTAAATAGCTTATACGTTAGTAAATAACCATCTGTAAACTTTTATGTAACACAATATTTAGACTCATCGCAGCAGATTAAAACAAATAAAAATCTTGGTGAACGGTTTTGACAGTGGCGGCATGATTTCTGAGACACCCTTAAACGATAAATCTGATTCTTCTGTCAGATCTAGCAGTAATAGTGGAAACAAAAATCTTGAGGTAGAAAATGATTGTCGCTCCTCAGTAGGTGATTATAATGCATCACATCACGGTGAATGTGATGATGACTTATTAAACGATAACGAGTCTGATGAAGATAAATCAGGTGTAAAAATATCTTGAATAAGTGTACATTTTCATTTTTAAATAGTAGTTTTGCGATAGTACATTTGTCAATTCTTAAAAAAAACATACTAGAAGTGTGTGTGTGTGTGTGATATTTTGCACCGGCAATAGTCTGATTTTAGCTTAAAATATTTGTCAAGAACATTCGTTTAATAGCTGACATTTGCTAAAACAAGGTCTAAGCTTTGAAACGCTTTCTTAACTACTTCAGCTTGAGCTATGTCATTCTTTTATTTTGTGGCTTTTCAATTAAAAATACGCTGCCAACAATTGTCACTTGGCTTCCTACACAGTTTTTAAATATATTCATTGAAATTTGTTTAAAAATAAAAATGGGATCAATAAAATAAGCTGTATGATTTTTAAATCCATCCAGCCGTTCAAATGTTACAGAGGAATATAAACACATACAGACAGACTTTTTAAAAACATAATAATCTGATTCCTGACGATTGAAAACACAATTCTAAAGTGTTTTGAAGGGGGAAAAAATCACTATCACAACGCTACATGTAAGTAGCAATATGTACCAGAGATAGTTTGCACTATAATTATTTTACTTGCAGTTTACTCTTACAATTAAGTCGAGATTACCAATTTGAGAATTTCATTATTTTGAACTATAGTGAAATTGATTGAATTGTCAATTAAAATTTAATAAAACAATTGCAAGTAAAAAACATAGGTAAAATTATCAGTTTTTTTATCTACGAATACTTATGCTGCAATCATTTATAATATTTTAAAGAATTTATCTAGTTACAAGTGATGATGATCAGAACCAAACAAATATGGATTTAATTGATAATTATGTAACACCGGAAAACTCATTATAAAACAAAAATAGTACAAATTCAAATCAAAGGCAGTCAAGAACAAGGAAAACCCACGAACAAGATCGTATTATTAAGAAAGCAAGGAAAGCAAGATCTGACGGTAGTAATGGTACAGGAAAAAAAGAAAGGCCGATTTTCTAAGCAAAAATGCGTGAACCCTGCCAATGCCGATTTAAATTTGCCAAAAGATAAGTTTGCTGGTACGAGAATCAAACTTCCACAGATTTTGGAACTCCGACAAGGATCACAATGCTCAGTGGCATTATCTTTCTAATTTGATTACTACTGACAAAACTGATGCGAACAAGAAGAAGAAAACAGAGAAACATGCATTTCATTTAGACTAAGCAGAAGGGAAAGTGATAATATTCAAATTAATGTATCTAAACACATTAGGTAAGATTAATTATCTTCATTGGTAAAGTCAGCCAGGGTAGTTTTGCCAGGTGCTATAGGCAGGTGTTCACCAACTGAAAATTTAAAAAATTTTGAAAATCTACTTATGAAAGTAGAAGAAGCGATAAAATTATTAAATTTTACTTTTTTACAGTTCGCAGATTGATCGTTTATTGCTACATTAAAATTGGTTAAAAACTCGAAAAAATGCAGTTTTTTTTTGCGGAAATGAATGGTTAAATAGGTTTGACACATTTCAAGACATTCAAAATATACAAAAGAATAGTCTATTGCATTCTCTTAAATCAAAGTACTTTGGTTTTGGTATATCGTTCGCTTATTACTTGAATAAAGTGTTAAAGAGTTGGAAATTCTAAAAAAAATCAGTTTTCTTGCAAAAATGTCAAATTAGATCGATCTCGCGCCTTCGTAGGCTTATGAAAATATATAAAACTATAGTGTTTTGCATTCTGTAATAATTCCAGCATTTTGATCATTTCAGCTACTTTAGTTTTAGCATATTGGTTGCTTTTTTTTGAGTATTATTTCGGGGGATGGAATTAAAATTACTAAATTGACTGCATTAATTGTATTATTAACTAATTTATTGTACTGTGATCATTCATCGTGACAGGCTACAATATTAAAGTTAGATTACAGTTAAAGAGACATTTGGCCTTAAAAATGTCGAATACTCTTCTTATTTTTTTATTTCTATGAAAAAAAATATATATTTCAGTTTGAACCCTTTAAAATAGTGATATAAATTAAATTAACCCATTAATTCCCTATCGACCATTTCACAGTCGATTGGTTTTCGGCTTAGAAAATCAAGAATATAAATGAAAATAAAGTAAGGAAATATTTGTTTCATGTCTAAAATTGCCTGCTCTTTCCGAACCGAGTATCAAATTTTTCATATTTTACACAGAAAATTTAATATGGCCGCTTAAAGTTAAGATTTTTTTTCTACTCGACTATGGGCACGTATTTTAGCAATTAGTCGATATAATAAGATATAATAATGGCCTTGAGTTATACAAAATCTTACTCCTCTTTGGTGAAGTTATAAATTTGCTAAAAACGTCGTCTTGTTCAAGATCTACACGTTTTAATGCTGTTATCCCTGAATTTGGATGATCCAGAAAATTTTGCATAGTTCAATCATAGTTGAATTCGGATGCGGCAATATCAATTTCGGAAGCTTGAAAATTTAAAAAATGTGAATGGAATAAGAATAATTTTATTTTTTTAATTCGACCATATCTTAATGATATTGAAAAATATAAAACTCTGTCAAGTGACACATTAAAAAATAATGAAAATTTACAATATTCGCTAGATTAGAAGCGCGCTACACGTGCCGAGCTATACACCCTTGTATTGACATTACAAATATAGACAAAAAGCAAAATGTTGTTATAGACATGATTCACGATACTCTCAACTAATCAAATCACCCTTAGATTGGCAAAAAACAGAGCAAAAGACAATAATATAAGAGATATAATTGGATTAAATTTAAACAAAACCAAAATATAAGCTTATTTATTATCTACACTTAAAAACATGTTTAATTTTAAAAACAATAGATATTTTTGCTGTACTATAATATTGATCAAATCACAATATTCAGTACTTACCTTCCATGTTTATTTATATTCAGAATAAGAGCATAAGAAAACTGCTTAGAACGCGTCGTGATACACTTTTTATGACGAACTAAACTTTAAATTTAACAATATTACACTTCTCAAACAGTTAGAAAATTATTAAATTCTGTATTTGTGTAAAATATCAATTTGAGGTTTTGATATCATCTGTCATACGATAGAAAGATTAGTGATAATAAAAAATAATTTTGTTCAAAAAAGTGTTTTGTTTACGAGTTGCATTTAAAATGCACGCTTTTGGAATAAGTATGATTAATAGACACACAGTGCCGCTTAAAAGTTTTGAACTTTGAAGAAAACTAATTTTGGAAAGTGCCATTTAAAATTTTTATAAATTTACACTTTAACGCATAACTCCATAACTTTCACATCTTTAGCTTATTTTTAGTGAAAAGAGTTAAGTTTTTGAGAGATTAATGACTTATTTGATCGAAAATATGTACCATATTTAAAAATGGTACTCCTTTAATAAAGGAATTACTAATAAGGGTTTATTAATCAAAATTAAGTGATTTTTTCGTGTGTAATTTTGTGCATGTTCTGTGTTAAAAAGGTAATTTTACTAAAAGTTATACGTATTTAAAGGAAGGTTAAAGTATTAAAAAGATTTGTTTGAAAATTGCGTGTGTGTGTCTTTTTGAAGACAGACACATACATACTCACTCAGTTACTTACGAAATCTACCTAATTGTGTTCAGCAGCCTTAACAAAATTCAAATCTTATAGCAAAATTACATAAACAAATGTATTTTAAACGAGAGCCTCAAAAAAACTCATAACATTTTTTTTGACGAACAACCCCTCGTTTTGTATTTGGCAATCAGTTTCTTGATTTATTTTCTATATTATATTCAGTTAAATATAAGTAAATAATGTTACAATTATACACCAGGTACTCAAAATAGAAAAAAATATATAGCGCACCAACTGGGCTCCGTAGTCGAAAAACCTGGACACTTGGATGCATACTAGTTACTTGAAAAAGAGAAAAAATATAGCGTGCACTTCAAGCTGGACTCCGTAATCGGCCACTATGTAATGTTATAGCCGTAGGTTTTTCAAAAAAATTGATTTTATCTCATTTTGGCAGATATTCTTCATTGTCAGCAGCATTATTAATTTTAAATAATTTTTTACAAATATTGTATAAGTTATTTTTTAAATAAGGTATATTGTGCCCTTTTATTGAAAATTTAATACGGGCTGAAAAATTATAAATTTGTGAGTTACGTTCCTTAAACTACGAACGAGATACGACGCCTTGTAAACAGCGGGCGATGTACGACGTCTTCTGAACAGCGAACGAGATACGACGTTTTTTGAAACGCGAAACAGGCACGACGTATTCTGAACAGTGAACGAGATACGACGTTTTTTGAACCGCGAGAAACGCACGACGTCACTTGGGCGGTCACCCGAGATAGACGTCTTTTGAATCTGCGAGCGAAATACTACGTCTCTTCAACCACAAGCTAGATAAGACATGTATTGGAACCGTGGCAAGATACGACGTCTCTTGAAACCGAATGGAGCTTCTAGAAAGTCCTTTTTTTGCAGCGGTAAGAAGTTAAAAAAATATATAAGATCTATAACGTCTGTTTCTGCTACTTACAGATGATGCGTTTGAAGTGTAGCAGTCAACAGGCGTTATACGTCTTATATTTTTTTAAACTTTTTACCGTTGCAAAAAAAACTATTCGTAGAATCTGAATTTCAATAATTTAAAAGCTGATTGCGCTTTTTTTTTAGTTTTTTAAAAGGGAACCGAATGGGGACCAAATGGGGTCTTTACGGGTACTTTGAAAGGCTCCATTTTGGTTCCTTCGGGCCGCTAGGGGGGTGAATGAAAGCGAGAGTTTGGTGTATTCAGACAAATATTGTCGGCGCTAGGTACAGAAAGGGATTCAATTGAAGAGATAACTTTAACTGCTATGGAGATTCAAAAATGGAGGACAAAAACGGAATCCAGAAGTATTCAATATTTCTCACGTTACTACTCGATTAATGGAATTTTTCAATACTTTTCGATGCAAGCCTTCTTACCGGGTGCATTCTTTGGCGATTTTATAAAATAAAAATAAAACAGTAGGTGAGAATGTTTTCAAGTATTAAAAAAAAAGTTAAGCAATTTGTTTCAAACTTTAGGAACATATAATACTCATGCGAATACGCTATCCGGTAATAAGTATTAAATTCAGGAAAATTAAGAATTTGTATTTCTATGAATATGCAATTTTCCCTCCGTCTACAAATATTTCAGCGGGAAAATAAAAAGTACAAATCCTATTCCTCTCAATCGATTTAGTAAAATTAAACCGACGCATTTATTCAACCTATTTTTTAATTATTATAGCGTTTTATAGCTTGTAAATTCGGAAAATATTCAGATTCATATTTATTTATATTTTAATAATGATTTAAAATCGTTAACAATGCATTAATCCCTGCGAGCATAGAGGAGAATGCATTTCAGATTAAATATATTCAAATGTGTGAACTAAAACAATCTTAACTCTAGAGGGGCAGACTTAAATTAATTAGAATTTAAATTTCAAAAATTATTTTCCAAATGAAGGAATTAAAACAATTGAATACAATATTTTTCGAGTTGATTTAAGGGAATTAAATAAATTCAAAATATGTCCATTTTTGCAGAATACAAAACATCTCTGTGACGTGTATCTACCGATATAATTAGAAGAAATTATATATATTTAAAACACGTTGTTCTGTTTTGGGGAATAGGAAACTATGCGGCGTTCGCGATGGAAACAGAAATGAATTAGTTTCGAAGATATCCTATTCTTATGATGACATTTTAGACAAGTAGAAAAATCGCACATTTAAAATAATAGAATAATCTTCACTTTTATGCTGAAATCTGAAAATATTAATTTTTCTCTATTCAACGCTTATTACCGGGTACATACAAAAAGTTAAGCTGTCTAAATCTATTAGTAACAAAGAAAAACGAAAGAAACAGTTTTAGAGATAATAGTGAAGAAATACAAGTGCTTGTACAAAAATAGGCGCATATAAGAGGTACTTTTGATAAACGTGCTAAAATAACGATTGCTTACGAGGGCGAAGAGCCGAAGACAAATGCTGAAATATCACGAGTATCCGCACGTGTATCGCATGCTTTTTCAGGGCGTGACTATTTTTGTATTAATTTTTATCCGGCTTTCTACCGGTTTTCCCGCAAAAAATTCGTGTTTTTCCTGGTATAGAGGGTGTCTGTACGAAGGGTTTCTACTGAATATGGTTATAATAATTTATAAGCAATTGTGGACATTTGTCCACGGATTCCGAGTATTCAGACTTATGCTTGCATGCGGGGCTCTACAAGTATAGACGAATCCCTTTCCCTAGCTGCTCGTAAGAACAACAATGGTTACAAAACGCCTACTCTAAAGCAGTCAGAAGAAGCCGGCAATAGAGAAAGAGAGGCGACACTGAGAACAAACCGCGGGCAGACATTCAACAGAGAAGGAGCGATGCTTCAGGACCCGAAGAAACATCAACATCTATGTTCCTCTCAAGCCCAAACATATAGCTGAAGAGGTTTGTGGATATTTCCCCTAAAAATCCGACCTCAGGACTATCAATTGTAGTAAGTAAAATGCAGCGAGAGATTTGGCGAATGCAAACCGTAACAACCAACGGTTGTTACAGAGATGTACGAACGCGGCACAAAGAAGGGAATAGCAGGAAGTCGGGTGAACCTGCTCATCGATAGATGTGTCTGAAAAGACGCAGCGTCCTAACAGCGCTACTTAGGGATGGCCTGCATTGATTAACGGAAAGATTTCGCATCAGTCTTCCATAGAATTATCGTCTGTCTGTTGGAAAGCGCGAAGGTTCGTCCGCAAATTGTGAGCTATAAAGGTATATAGGTACATAGTCTGTTCCGCGACTTTACATCTCATGCCGTCAAGGTGCTTGTGGAATACTGATTCTTGAATATCTTCACCACAGGATTATTTTGGGTACAGCACCTATAGTCGCAAATAGACGAGAACCTCTTCTCAAAATGGTCAGGAAACATGAATGATTGGGCAAAGGATTAAGAAGGCTCAAGAGAACAACTTCTGCGAACAGCATCTAGGCCACATACTATCTACTTGTCCAACTCATGCGGGAACGACGCACATTCAAAGGCTATACGGCACTCAGTGTTTTATAGCCACCTTTTCCACTTTCATGGCATTAGCCCTAATACCGCTGCGTCAAACGTTCCTAGGGAAATCGACTCAATTGTTGAAAATGAGAAGTGCCGCATATACTGCAACTTCATATTCTCGACAATTGTTTTTGTTGCGCACTCGAGGCCTGGCATAGCTCCCCTTGACTTCAAGAAACGAACCATGTTGGTTATCGACTATTTGGAACCAGCTGACAAAAACATCACAGCCAAGGAAAATGAAAACAAAGAGATGTTGTGCCGGTTATACCCGGAATATTCTGTTAAGCTAGTCGCCCTGATCATCGGTGCTCTTGAAGGTGCCAAGCTTTCTGGTTAATAGCCGGAAAAACATCTCTGCGTGTCAAAAAATTCTAAGACACTTGCGGGGAAAATGCAGAAGGCATCGCCCTGGGTTGTTCTATGTCCTCAGGGTGCACGAGGTTTTTGCCGGATCATATCCTATCTGACGCTTGTGAAACGTCTGTACAACTGAAATTTTACCGCGATTTTTCTGGGAGCCGTTGCAATTTTTCAGAATAGCAACCGTCCCTGGTGTAATCCCACGGTGGTCTTTATGCAAAACTTTTAACTATATATACTTAACGGTTTTCAATTTAAAATGTTCCAATTCTAGCTATTTGAGGTTAGGTTTCATTTTGGAAAGGACAATATTTTGAACGGAATAAAAGGGGATTCAACTTATATCTGAAGTTAAAGATTATTTAAACAGAAGATCTCAAAATTGAACGCTTTCAGATAAAAATTTCTAAAATAGGACAATTTCAAAAGGTTAAATATTGAACATTATAAGATTTGAATTTTGATAATTTGATCACTTACAATTCAAATAAATTGAAATTGTATTATTTCTTATGAGAAGTGTAAAAAAATAATAGTTATTTAAACATTTAAAGTTTTGAATTTGAATTATTTTGAATTTAAGTTGATTAAAAAGTTAAAATTTGAAATTGAATCATTCAAAGTGAAAACTTTTGAAATTCTTGAATTGTTAATAGTTATTAAATTAGAAAATAATAACTTTACAATAAAACTGACTATACAAATTTGTCTAAAATCAAAAAATTAATGGAATGATCATTACAAAAAACGCTCAAAATAAATAGTATTTCGAATTGAGAAATATTTTAAATAAATCATTTTTACTTCACAATGTTGGAATGTAAATGAATGCGAACTTCATTTAAATGTAAAAAAATCTTATTTACTAAAAATTGTGATATTTGAATTTGTATCTATTTTTAAAGAACATAAGCTATTCGAAATAGCTTTTTATTTAAATCTAGAATTACTAATGTTAAAAGTGACTACCGAGGCTTTTAATTTGAAATTTTGAATGATTTAATAGTGAAATTGCCTGATATTTTTGATATTTGAATTTTAAGCTACAACATTGTGAAATTTGAAATTCTAAACCTCCAAAAATTAAGATATTTAAAATAAAAGATTTTCCAATTTAAGCTTTTGAAGCAACAGAAATTGATTTTGAAGACCCGAAAGGATAGCCTCTTTTAGAATTGAATATTCAGGAGTATAATTTTAAATTATTATTATAGAAATCTAAAAAACAATAAATATATTATTTCTAATTATAATATCATGTAGTATCAAGTGACATTTAACGTAATAGAGTAGATTTTCTTACTAATAAATGTGATTTTTGTCAAAAAAAATCTGTCATTTTCACACAAATGGCTGGGGGAGGGGCAGAATCTGCAGAACAAAGACCTGCACTCTGATTGGCCCTGCTATTCGAACTGCATTTCAAATTTATGTAAAAAGGAAACCAATGTTACTCGTTGCATTTTTTCGTTTCATCTCTCTAAAGCAATTTTCATAAATGTTTAATCTAGGTAAACATCTTAGCGACAGCACTCTTAGCACCTTTCGAAATGGCAGAATTTTAAATGCTGCGCAAAATACTGTGAAACTCTAAAGTTTAATTAATCTGAAAACTTTAAAAATGATATGCTTTTTAATTGGAAACTTTCAAAAATAATTAAGTCAAACTTGAACCGATAAAAATTAAACAATTCAAAATTACGTTTAAAGATGGAAAAATGTTTAATTCATAGGATCATGGATCTAATCGTTAGATTAGATTTTTAAAATTAAATTATTTTAATCTAAAGTGCGAAATAAATAACTTTAAAATCATCGACAAAGCATTTCCACGCAATGAGAACAACTTGAGGTTGGCTTAAATTAGTCGGAGGACAATTTTATAAGATGTCAAACTGACGAATACCAATAAATTATTACATTAACACGACAGACAAAGTCACGAAACAAAAAAAGAAAAGACAGTGTAAACAAGAGCTTCAGTATGGACAGCATAAATGAATGTTAAATTATTGTATATGATTATACGTGGCTGTCTGTATGAAAAGATCCCTTATGGTCAGTATGGAGTTAGGTATAGGTTACACAGCAAATTATGTTCTTTTAACATGAAATATACTCAACATCACGTGGGTACCCACACATACTGTTGAAAGGAAACTTACATTATCGGCAAAAGTTTCTTTAGTAACAATTTACAAATTTAAAAACACGTGAATTATAAAATGCGGAAAATCTCCCAGTTTAATATTTCTCTCCCAGCTTTATCCCGGTTTTCTCTCGGTGCAAGTTTATCTCGGCTTTCTCCTGGTTTATCCATGTAGGTGGCCACACTGTCTTTTTTATATTAACCGTCTGCGAGAATTATTTAGCAATGTTCATAATTACTTTACAAAATCTACGCTCTAGTATGGTAGTTTTGAGCCAAATTTGTGTATAATTTCCTTTCAAAAACTTTACGATTATTTTTACTTTTTCGACATTCAAAGTTGTTTATTTCTAAAGCATGCATGCACGTCAATTGCGAAAATTCTCTTAACTTATGAGTTTCAAAGCGCGCATGCGCCAATATTCTCGCCGGGTTTGCTGGACTCACGGAGTAATAATAAGGAGACCGATCATGCTGTACAAAGCGTCTCGAGTTTTGACTGCGCTAACTGTACATTTATTGCCAGACTTAGGCGTTTAAACCCAATGCTCACAAGGAGGGGGACATGCGCACTATGATTTGCTATCTTCTTTTCTCGCGCAAGAAATGTGCGAGTGAGTGCCGTGTTGAATGACAAATAAATTCGGAGGTATGTTCCTGTAAATATTGTCAATTGAGTAGGTGAAAACATAGTTATTCCTTTTTGGACTTTTTGTTCCAATAGGATGTTTGACACTTTGGAACCCAACACGCCATCTTTTCTCGCTAGATTTTTATCTTTCAAAATTCCAATCGTGAAGCTTATTTCACTTTGCAAAAAAATTTTCAAACAATTGATATAACCTCAATTTCTGCCGTTGTTGTGGTTGTCAAGAACTAGCACTCACTCGCACAATTCTCGCGGGCTCGCATTCCTTGTGAGCATTGGGAAGTCTGACAATCAATGCACAGTTACCGCAGTCAGAACGTATGTACGGAGATCGGTCTCCTTATTATTACTCCGTGGCTAGACTGAAGCACTTTGCACATCATTTAAAGGCATGAAAGTCCTCACTTTCGAGAGCGATGATGCAAAACAATACGTATGCTCAGAAAATGTGTTGCTAAGAGTCTCAGCTAGAACATCCGAGGGGACCAAATGTTTAAAATTGCATAAATAAATACTTACAAATCATTTTCTTATAAGCAGGATTTAAACATAACTGGGCTATAGAAAACAGTTGGTTAAGCGATTTCCGTTAAACAATTGTTTAATAATAATAATATATGGAGGAATGTGAATCATGCATCTATTCATCCCATTGTGATTTCAGCTACAGGCAATGTGCACGTAAAATGCACTGAACATCTCGAACATTTAGGAGTCAGTAGAGTATTGGCAGCAGCCCAGAAGGCGGTTTTATTACACACCTGTCGCATTGTAAGAAACTTTCTTGACCATCAGGAAGTGAGCGTTTAAAAACCCGTGAAGTGGCAGATGGTAGCTCTAAGAAAGCATCCATGGGTGACTGTTGTCACTTCCAACGCTCGTGGCCGTTCTTAGTTGTATACCTACAGCATCACCGCAGGAGGTTTCAAGCATCGTATTAAATTAGTTTAATTAACTTATAACATTCTAATCTCGTCAGTCACTTGACTTAGTCCGTGGCTATGATATATAACCGGGTTTATCCGAAAAAAGTTTAATAACCCTACAGAAGGTGTTCTCGCGTTGATGTCGCGGTAGGGCTTGAGCTTTCCTCTAATGACTTTGACGGCTATGTTGGCGGTAGCATTGCTACTGACAGGGTTTCCCATGCCAAATAGGCTGACAACGAAGAAGAGAGGGACTAAGCAGAACACCAAAACCCAAATAATAATGGAGAGCATACTAAAGATATTGAAATGCATTTTGCTTCCCAAGGATCGTCGGGGCGCCCGTGGAGACATAGCTGAGGGCCATCGAACTAAGGGCACATCGAGACATTAACATTAGCAATAATGGATGAGATTATAGACTCCCAACGACAGAGACGTGATGTCCTTATTGCAAGACTGCGTCGATACAACAAAAGTAGTGCACGAAGGCATCAAAGTCGAAACTTTCAAAGAGATGAAAGAAAGTTTTATCGTGAACTGAGAGTAAAGCCAAATAACCATCAAGACACGGAAGTCACTCAATTGGAGGATATGACTAACTACTGGTCGGGTGTTTGGGGAAAAATGAACAGATGCAATTTGGGCACTGCGTGGTTCAAACTGGAGAAAGCAAGGGCAAGCGAAAGCCCTGAAATGCAATTGTCCGAGAGCTCTGGCTCTTGCATCCAGCCACGTTGCATTAGACTAAATACCAAATGCAAGGAAATATGTGGTTACCTCACCAGTATCATTTTAAATGATTATATTAACTCAAAAAGAACATCCTTACCTGCTGACAAGAAAGCTCACCGACGCGAAGAGGATAAATGCAAAGGTTACATGAACGATGGGTCAATAAGCATCACACACATGCTTATAAAACGCTTTGTTTTTAAGAGATCAGGTATTTTTTCTACGCTAAGGGGGGTATAAAGCTCTTAATCTAAAACTAGAGCAAGATCCTCCAGTGAACATACCATCCGTTCTAACTAGACCATCTTTGCAGGTAGCCGATAATGCGAACATGAGATATAGGAGATCAAAAACCCACCAAAAAGTATTTTTCAGCATGGAGAATTTAGCTGAACTTAATACTACTCTCCCTGATTTTCTGCCTGAAGATTTTGATCTCTAGAATCTGAACATACTAGCTTACAAAAAGGCGGCCTCCCTGCTTAGTGAACGTATTTCACAGCTTCAGTTTAAAATTATAACGGCGAGACTACATAAATCAAATGTTCACTGCGTGATTAGCCACACAACATCAAATAAAACGTTCCATGCAAAAGTTAGGGCACTTGCTCAAAACTTACGAAAAGCAAATCATACGCTGAACAACTATAAACTGCTAAACATCAAGCAGCACTGGGTGCAAAAAATAAGAGCTCTTTCAACCGCGAAAGATCGCCTTGAACGACAAGTAAAGTGAATTGACGAAAATTCCACGTTTTCTACTCATCCTTCCCGTCTGTTTAAAAAAACGTCATGTGCCGTTGAAAATCCGCCTCGTCAAGAAGAGATTGAAGTCTTCTGGAAAAAAGTATATGGAGATACTCATAGGCTAAATGAAGAAGCTTCAGATATCTCACTCTTTTGTAACTTCTGCTAGAGGCAACTGTTGCAACGACCAGAGGAGGAGTGTCCACTAATTGCTGCTAAAGAAGTGAAGAAAGTTATCGCTAGAACTAATAACTTTTCAGCGCCAGGGCCAGATAAAAACAACAACTTTTGGTGAAAGAAGTACACTTCCACGCACCAACATGTAGCTCGTATATTTACTACTTAAAAAAAAGAACAACCCATCCCACAGTAGTTAGTGGAAGGACGCACGGTGCTGATTAAGAAGAACAAAGATTTGTCAAGTTCAAAGAACTACTGGCCCGTAGCTTGTTTTAACACCAGCTACAAGATATTGAGGGAGATCCTCAAAGAGAGGATATTAACATCTATCGAGCCGGTATGGAATGCAATAGTTGAACAACGCAGATTCAAGAGAGGACTGGCAGGTTGCAGAGAGAACCTGTTAATAGAGAGGCGTATTACTCAGGATTCTATCAGGTATCGACGCAATCTGTCTATGGTTTGGATTGACTACCGAAACGCATTTCACAGCACAAACCATAAGCTACTTATCAAGCTCCTTGAGTGCCTGTAGGTGCATTCAAAAATAGTCAGATGTATGAAAGAGCTCATGCTCTTGTAGCGGACAAGATTTGTCATAACATCTGACCAATAAAAACCGTGAGTACCGGCTGTCACATATAAGAGAGGGGTCTTCCAAGCAGACTCTCTAAGTCCAATACTTTTCTGCACCTCCCGCTTGCCTCTGTCTATTGTGCTCCGAGGCGAAAGCTCTGGATACCTTTGTGGCTCGACGAACAGAAGAGAATTTAAGGTCAAACACTTTTTATACATGGACGACTTTAAACTATTTGCCTCTTCAAAAGAAGACCTTAAGATCCTTGTGAAAGCGGTAAAAAGGTACTCTAAAACAATTCATATAAGTTTTGGACTGGAGAATGTGCCTGCGTTCATCTGCACAAAGGAAAACTAGAAAATACATCATCGTATGAAGATCTAGGCAAGATACAGGTTCTAACTACAGACTGCTTAGTTCTAAATAGCAGAGCTTCTCTTATGCGACTCGTTTATCAACATGATGTCATCATTGATGCGGCGTTTCTATACCGTGCCGCAGATAGGTCCACCTAGCATTACTAACAACTTTGATGCTCAAAACCTACATACATGAATCAGAACATTCGCTTATACTAAGATAACATGCTTGGACATGTTCTCAGTGGACACTTAAAGTATGCATGCTACGGCTACATAGAGAGGACCAATGTGGCTCCAAAAATTTAATATTGCCATCTTCGGCACTTCTATGCTGTTGATCTGCCGTCTTGTCCTACGCCCAAGGGGAACTAAAGTCCGTTGTGAAGAATGATCAGTGTAAGATCTACTCGAATTTCACATTCTCCACCACTCAACATATGAGTATTAGAAAGCATGATATTTTCCTCTAAGATGTGTAGACGAAGAGAATTTACGTGATTAGATTCTCAGCACCAGCTGATTGAAATATCACGGAAAAGGAGGAAGAAAAACCGGCGAAATATCAAGCTCTTCTTTCCGAGATTTTTCATATAAAAAGTGGGATTTTTAAATTTTTACCGCAAATTTATGTTTAGTAGCGACTGCGATCAACATTCTGTTCTTTATTGCATTGTTCAAAAACTTCCTTGCCATCTTGAATCAACATTTTAATGTCAGATTTGATTATTAGCAACCAGAAAATTCGTCAATACATAGTCTCATAATTTTTTTCTAATATGATGTTACTTTTTCAAACATAGAAGTTTTGAACTTTCTTTTTCCTTGCAGTTAACAAACATTTTCAGTGGAGCCAATTAGAATTTAATTTTAAAAAATTTTAAAGTACGATAGAAAATAATAAAAACGGTATTTATAGATATTTTAATTTGTTACCTCAATACTTTTATCAAATATTTGCCAATAACTTGGCTGAAGTAAGTGAATGTCCTGTTTATTTTCAACAAAATATTTATTTGAGGCAAATAAGTATATGCACTTTGAATGAAAAAATAAGTTCTTCCGGCCAGACATATGTTATTAGGAATAATTATTTGGTACACGGATGTTTGCAGAAATACCAATCCAATTTAGTTCTTTTTTTTATATTCTTGTTTAATATTGATCAGAATTATACAATATTTTACCAAACGACATGATATATAACCTATTTACTCATGCTATAATAAAAACACAAAATAAAAAATGACTGAGAGCTGTATACGATCTGAACCAGAACTAAAGCTCTCTGCAGTGGATCCATCGAAGTAAAATCCATTTTTAAACTAAATCACATTTCCCGGTAAGAAGTCTTTCATTGAAAAGTATTGGAAAATTTGCTGTTTAATGGTAACGTGAAAATGATTAAAACCATTTCGATACCCTCTTTGTCTTCACGTTCTGAACCCCCATGGCTGTAGAAGTCATCTCTTAAACTGAATCCCTTTCTTATACAGTAACATCAATATTTTTCTAAATACTTTTTAGAATCTCAAATCTAAAATGAAATAGAACATTTCTAATCCCTTTTAAATTTGCAAATTACGCTGTTTTTATTGAGTGTTTTTCGAATAATGTGATTCTAAGCATTTAAGAATACAGTATTAGTCGTTTCACATTGTCAAGATTGATTAATAAACAGGTAGCTGTTGTAAAAACTAATTATTTAAATTTGTTTATCATGATTTTATATTTTTTAATTGATCACATTTGAAAAAAGCGAGTGTTTAATGTTGAAGTCATTAAATGCA
>NC_046660.1:122722853-122729357 GCF_010883055.1 Belonocnema kinseyi | reverse complement strand
AGAGCTCCAAGGAGATTATGTTGAAAAATAAAAAAAAATGTACCCAAAAAAAATTGTTTTTATACTTCATTCTAAGGACTTATTGAACTACCCTCGTATAATTAAAAATTTGTCATAAGGAAAACCGTAGGATTTTGCCGGGAGCGGGTGCTAACCTGAGAAATTGCACCCCCTCCCAGCGAAATCGCCACAACCACATCTCACGACCGTGAGATAGGTGGTTACAGTCTGTAACGGAATCAGTACGACGATCCAGCAATATATATAGTATATAAATGCTTAAATGATAAAAGTGATAAAGGCTCTTAATGCATTAAACGAAAATCGTGTTTTTAATTTAATTTAGTTTACGTGCGACTGCTTCGAACTTCTTTGAATGGAATTGGAATCTAAATATTGTCCCTGTCTAATCAGGGATTCAAAAAATAAAGGCAGAAACGGCATTGACGATTTCTTTTCAGAGTATGAAAAAAGTAATAGGATTTCTTTTAAAGGGGTTGTTTAAGATATATTAAAGTATAACAACTATTTAAAAATTTTTATTTTTGATACAAAATGGCGCCGAAAGAGCCCGTCTTGAAAATCGTCTTTTATGAGAAGATTTTCACGGGAGGACTGTTTTCTCGTAAAGTATAAGACGTGGAACGATAAAAGAAAAATTTTATAATTTATATTCTATTGGCTATACGTACGGTTGTTTTTATTAGGTATGCAGCTAAGTTCCCGCTGTTTGCCTATAGATGGTTCCAGCAGTAAGTGCTGTGTAGTGTTAAATCCAATCAATCAATTTCATTCAAGATTAGGAGGCGGACCACTCCCGCAAGTCACTTCCAGGATTAAATGATCTCAACAACTTCAAGCAACAATAACTAAATTCATTTAACAGTTTGCGGCGACAGATATGGAGGCTGAACGTGCGGCACAAAAGCGAACATGCCACTCGATCCCCAGTACCAGAAGGAATGAATCGAACCGGGGAGAGGCAACTCTCGCAACCGCCGAGCTCAAACTCACGCGCACCCCCCAGTCCGATGAGTGGTAAGGCTGTGTAGTCAATCCATACAGTACTCCCTCGCCAGTGATAGCGATACAAAAAACATTTTTACCGATTCGCATACAAAATCAGTAATAAAAGTCTAAAATTCTTAATACGAATATAACAAATGCGTACATATAATTAAACTTATGTCTCTTCCGTGCTACATCTAAAGTTTGCACAATCTATAACGTGAGTAATCACTAAAAATCTAGCTTTGACTTATTTTTTTAAGTACAAAGAAAAACTTAGCGTAGAATATTTTTAAATCAAGTATGAAACGAATAAAATGTACTAAAAATTAGAAAAGTACATTCGCACTTCCATCGAAAACTTCTTTTTTTTTAAATTAACTTACAGTAAATATTGTCACATAAACTCAGTCAATTATTTCATTAACAGCTTGAATCAAACATTTTTTACGTAGGAAGAAAAACTACACATTAAATTTGACTTCTTTTTTCTTTGCATACGTTTTAAGAACAGGGGGAGAGGTTGACGTGTATGGGCGTTCCAAAGACTTCTTAACAGATTTAACGGACATAAATACGTGAGTGCACGAATCAAGTTTTTTATACAAAAAGATTTTCTTTTTGTACTTATGGCAAACCGGGACCGGTTTAACTTCACGCATGTGCTCCCGAAATTCCTCGAGAAACGCGTGCGGGTCAGGTGAAAAATCTTCTGGTAAGATGAACTCGCTCGGAATCCGCAAAGTAATACCAAAAATATACTCGGCAGGAGAAGCACCCGTATCGAGAACGTTAGAACGCAAACCCAGCATTACCGTAGATAGAGTATGGGTCCAATTCACATTAGAATGGCACATTATTGCCGCCTTAAGGCTTCTATGCCAACGTTCTACCATTACATTGGAAGAAGGATGGTATGCTGTTGTATGGATTCTATTGCATCCAATAAGCTGCAGCAAAGCCTTAAACAATTGTGACTCGAATTGAGCACCCTGATCAGTGGTCAAGGTCTCTGGAGCACCATAACGAGATATCCAATTATCCACAAATTCCCTAGCAACAGTCAAAGCCTCTACGTCTTTAAGGGGCACTGCCTCTGGCCAGCGTGAAAAGCGGTCTAAACCTTTCCTCAGGAGCAACAAAGTCGGCAGGAGCGAGATGGTTGTATCTTGATATCTTCGATTGTTGACAATCAAGACAAGTTTTACACCACGCTTTAATGTCTCGGTGCATCGAAGGCCACATGTAGCGTTTACGTATTAATCGGTCTGAAAGCCTTGCACCAGGGTGGGCTTTGCTATGAAAACGCTTAAAAATGCGCTCACGTAGAGAAGCCGGAACAAACGGCCGGAGAGTTGCGCCAGAAAGATCACAGTAAACCGCTGTCTGATCTGGGCCCCAAAATACTTTGGTCAATTTTAGGGAAACCACATTTTCAGACCCTGGTTGATACTCAATTTTGGTTGTATACTATGAAATATACGACAACTGACGTTGTTAACAAAGGAAGCTTTCTCCGAACGTTGCAGAAACGCAAAGGACAACGGTTTGTGGTCGGTCAGTATTTTAAAGTTATGACCTTCCAAAAAGTGTCGAAAGTACCTGACTGATTCATATACAGCCGTATGTTCGCGGTCGTATGTACTGTAAGAACGCTCAGAAGGAGTAAACTTCCTGGAGAAAAATGCTAAAGATGCTAAATGCTCCAGAGAAGCACCCATGCCCGAGTCCGAGGCATCCGTGACGAGCCGACTCTCGTCCGTGATAGAAGGGTGAATATGGAGAGTAACGTTAGCCCAATCTTTCTTAATTTTATCGAATGACTCTTCTCCTTCCGGAGTCCAAACGATATCGTGTTTATCATTTTTCCGAGTGTCATGCAGAAACTGATTCAAGGGAGCCTGAACGTCAGCTGCATGAGGTAAGTTTCGCCGGTGAAAGTTTATTAGTCCTAGGAACCTGCGTAATTCCACAATCGTGCGAGGCTTCGGAAACTGCAAAATGGCCTGGACTTTTTCCAAAGTCCGCTTAGAACCTTCACCATTAATGGTGTAGCCCTGGAACTCAAGCTCACTCTTACCAAGTTGGCACTTACTAAGATTAAGACGTAGTCCGTAATCTTTCAACCGCTGAAAAACCACGCGAAGATGTTTCTTGTGCTCCTCAAGGCTAGCGGAAGACACAAGGACATCATCCATGTAGGCGAACACGAAATTCAAGTCGCCAAGAGTCGCCTTCGTACGTACAGGCTTAACTAGTTTTGCTTCTGGGGAGGGTTAGGTTTCCTAATCACACGGTTGATTACACCGATGAGCCTCCTTGCCACAGCGGGAGTGATAGTAACACAATCGCCTCGAATTCCTACTTGAAGAACGCGCACGATTTCTCTGAGAAGGCCCTGAACGAGACGGGGCACGAGATCGACTCGATGCAGCTTCGACCTTATCTAGTCTTTGAATAATTTGACGAAGCGTAGGTTCAAGAGCATCAGACGTAGGGGCAGTGTGCGCGACCGCCGCGATTTGCTGATTCTGAGCAGGCTTCGCCGAGACCTCAGAAGACTGAAAAGTGTTAGGTTGGTACGTCTCAACAATCTTGTCAGCAATTTGGGCCAAAGCCTTTAAATCCTCTAAATCCCCAACGGATAAAATAGCTCTAACATGAGGAGGCAATTGATCGAGAAGGATGGATCTAAGAACAGCGTTACTGCACCCAAATTCGTTTAAATTTCTTAATCGAGTAAGTATAAAGGACGGTTTACCGGGAGTCAAAACTTCTCCTTTGAGAAGTTGGCGAAGGCGAGTTTCAGCGGAAACCGCATAAGAAGATGTAATTCTTTCTTTGATTTGTGTGTAAAGGTTCACAGGCCGAGGGCGGACAGATATAATATCTTTAATGCAGGCCAGAACATCAGGACCGAGAGCCTCTATTACGGTATCAGCCTGGGTTAATTCAGTAGTAATTCGCGCTACATTAAATGAAGAGTCAACTTGAAGAAACCAAAGACTCGGATCGTTTGGCAAAAATCGCGGAATATGCGGATATCGGTAAGAATCAGCCATAATGACAAATTTAAAAACGAGGTAGATCGCGTAAAATAATGTAATATAGGGTACGAGCTCTAAAATCATTAAGTTTAGAAATAAAAAGAGCTTTTGGAACACCTGAACACTAAGAGACTATGCCGACGTAATGGAAGTTACATTAACACTTTATACTACGTCTTACCAGTGACGAATATTCTTAAAAAATCTCAAAAGAAATGCTTGCAACAACGCGCGCAGTTACCACTAATTGTCGAAAATGAGACATAATTATTTAGCACGTTTGATATCTAGGATTAAATTTTCAGGAAAACTGCAAATCTTGAACTAAATTTGTCCTTATCATTCGCGATTATTAACCAATAAAATTTTAGATAAATTATGAAGTGACATAAACATTAAAAAATGTTTTTAAAATCTGATATTGCAAAACATTCGATAGTATGACGACATCCTACACCATATGACGCAATCAGGTAACAAATACACTAAGACGCATATTACGCAATTAAATACTAATAAATACCTTACATCTGTTATAAGATATAGAAAACGATGTAATTACTCCAGGTACGATCCACTGATGACTTCTAGAAAGCCGGTTGATTTCAATTTATGACGCAATCATACCGGCGTCCACGATGAACAAAGGCAAGATTAGAATTTATCCAAAGCAATGATAGATTTCTTCCAATATTCCAAATGTCGAGATAACTCAAATGAAAAATAATGTGTCCACATCATTGAAATTCTGCAGTCTCCAAATCCTCCTGGATCACAATAGACAATTCCTCAAAAAAATTGCGACGCCATCACGTCGGGGTCACCAATTTGTAGTGTTAAATCCAATCAATCAATTTCATTCAAGATTAGGAGGCGGACCACTCCCGCAAGTCACTTCCAGGATTAAATGATCTCAACAACTTCAAGCAAGAATAACTAAATTTATTTAACAGTTTACGGCGACAGATATGGAGGCTGAACGTGCGGCACAAAAGCGAACATGCCACTCGATCCCCAGTACCAGAAGGAATGACTCGAACCGGGGAAAGGCAACTCTCGCAACCGCCGAGCTCGAACTCACGCGCACCCCCCACTCCGCTGAGTGGTAAGGCTGTGCAGTCAATCCCTACAGCTGGTCGATTTTGACATTCAAAACGTTACGAACCAAGGTTAGACATATGGTAAAAAAACCGTGTTGACACATTAGTGATTTTATTTTGACGTCATATACTTTTGGTTGTGTAAAATGTCTAATTTTGTGCCAAATAATCGTCATTTGCGGGAAGTGTTGATGCGTGAATATTCGGCGAAGCCGACGACGTAGAAGCATGACCGGGCAGTCCCCATGACTTTCTTCTCTTTGGGTTTCTGTAATAAATCAATTTTTCATCACCCGTCACGATGGGATAAAGAAACCCCTTCCTTTTTTGCCACTAAAGTAGTTTTTCACACGCGAAAAAATGACGGTCAAATGGCACAAAATGGCACAAATCATAAGGAACTCCAGTTCCTTGTTTTTTAATCATTCCCAACGCATACAATCGCTTGAAAATGGCTTGACGGGTAAGTATTAATGTTCAAGAAAGCTATTCTTGCGTTTGGTACGGATCCTCATTGAGCAATGCCTCCAATTCAGCGTCTTTGAAGGTTTTTGGAATTTCTTCACGCGGACGGGCGTCAACATTGGAATCATCGCCTTTGAAGCGACGGAACCAGTCACGGCACGTTGCTTCACTTAGAGCAGTATCTCCGCAAACTTTTTAGTGCTCTCGATCCTCTTCAGTCACCGTTTTCTTCGAATAAAAGAAGAAAATCAACACTTACTGCAAATGACGATTATTTGACACAAAATCAAACATTTCCACACAACCAAAAGTATATGACGCCAAAATAAAATCATTAATATGGCAACACGGTTTTTCACCATATGTGTAAGCTTGGTTCATGACATTTTGAATGTCAAAATCGACCAGCACTTACTGCTAAAGTCAGCCATTGGCACATAGCGCGCACTTAGCTGCGCACCTAGTATTTTAATCAAATTTTGTAGAAAAAGTGCACTTTTGAAGAAATGAATCAATTTTTTGTTAAAAAAATAAGAAGTAAATTGTTTATAAAAAAAATTACATTAAATCAAAAAACGTCTACATACTTCAAGAAATACGTCCTCCCAGTTTGAAAAAATTTCTTTTGAGCAAAACACGTTCAAAGTTTTACGAACAATTAAATCCTTGGAATTTTTTTATCGCTAATCTACGATACCTGCACCATACATAGGCCCGACTGCATTTTCTTATGATCCTAAATTATTTTTTCACCCAAAACAAAAAAAAAATGATTTTTTCAAAATCTTACCAGGTGTATACATATGAAACCGGTATTGCCATCTAGCGGCTAGTAGGCACACTTGTAGGCACTGTCGGAACTTACCATTTGTGCTAATTGGCGT
>NC_046660.1:122713577-122722753 GCF_010883055.1 Belonocnema kinseyi | reverse complement strand
GCGAGGGCGCATACTATGAATAAAATATTTGTTATCATTCTCTTGAAATAAATGTGTTTTTTTCTTGAAAAAATACCGGTTTCATATGTATACACCTGGTAGATTGGTGTTACCTCTTAAAACTCTTGAACACTCTTGAAATGAGTCATCTATGGTGGCGAAGTATGGAAGCTTCAAAATGCCATATAATGGCCGAGTTAACACCTTTTTCATTTGGTTAAGTCGGTATAACCTTTACATTGACGTAATTAACTTCATAAACTACGTCAATTTTATGCTTCATTATACTAAGGAAAGAGTTCACAAACATAAGAGAAAGGTTGTTTTTTATTGTTAAATATTTATTATTGTTCAAATTTTGGTGAGAGTGCTGCTGTACTAATAAAAACCTAACATAAGTGACATTGTTGTTTAGGTTGACTATACTACAAAAACCAGTTTTTTATATTTGCGAACTCTTCAGACGATATCCTTAGCCCTCGGAGCTCACACCTATTTTTTCAATAACGGAGAATACTCTGGGTCAATTTTACCCTATAAACACCTATTTACATGGTTTATAAAATAGACCGAGTTTATTAGTCCAGCTTTTTTTGACGAATATCAACTCTCATGAGACAGATATATCCCCCTTCTCTTTCTCAGCTCCACCAATTATAAGTTTGCCCGATTTGCGCTATTCGACCTAAGAAGCTGAGAGACAAAATGCGGCGTATAAAAAGAGAAAACTACGGAAAAATAAGTTTCAGCTTAATCAGATATATATTGTTATTTTCCAATTTGTTTATTGAAGAAAATATTCATACATAAAAAAATATAATTGAACAAAAAAAGTTTAAACAACCGTCGCAGGGTCCCACTAGGAGCAACTGCCATATATGAAAATGACAGCGGCTTCCAGTAGAACCACGGTAAACCACACCTATGGTCATGTTTCACGGCCGTAAGATGAAAAGCCACAGGGCAGGTCAAAATCACGACGAGAGGCCGGTGAAGCACAAGTGTGTCTTGAGGATACGGAGCTACCAAGGAAAGTAGGAAGTGGTAGTCGGTTTTTGGCCAGATTTATTATTATTATTATTATTTAAATTTGCCACCATATTTTGATCAATTATAAATGATTTTTAATTTATGACTACAATAAATGAATTAATATGCTAAGTTTTAATAAAAACTTGTACAATTAATAAAATAAGTCATTTTGTGAATGTAAATTAGGTTATTAGAATAGTTACATGTTGGAGACTATATTCTTAAATTGGCTCCTTTCAAGTGATATCAAAATTTCTAAATTTGGCGATATCTGGCCATTTCCAACTGGTCATCTGGCAATCATGAACAAACCATGAACAAAAGCACGCGTCTTAAGTCGTCTGTTCCACGACTCAATATGTCACGCCGACAAGGTGGTCGCGGAATACTGAATCTCGAATGTTCTCATAAAAGGATTATTCTGGGTATAGCACATATAGTCGTAAGTGGATAAGCCACTTTTTTTAAATGATCAGGAAACACGAAGAAGTTTGCAAAGGAGCGTTTTTGCACAATGCAGTGTAGGAGGCTCCTGAAACACTGAGCTTTGACTGCAATATCAAGAATGAGCAAAATGTATCAAACATTATTCATTTCGAATACTCACTTCTGAAGGCCCGGATCAAGAAAGCACAAGAGAAAAAATTCCGTGACAAGAGGATGCACGGCATCTTACACTAAAATGTGAAGGATAAGTGGATGCCATATGAGCTAATTTTTGCTTTCCTTAACCCTTAAAGGGCCTTAGGGGTCGTAGGCGACCCAATTTTTTCCGCGCGATTATACCAAAGTCCCCTTTGTGAATTTGAATTCTGTAGAGCACTCCAGTATTAGTTAAACATTTCTTCTACACAGCAAGTGGCTGTGTAGATTATTTGATATGCGGCATTAGTAGGAAGCAGTCGCCGTCTGGATAGGGGTCGTCCACGACCCCACTTGTCGCTTGGTGATTTTTTCAGAAAAATTTTTCACTTTTATTTTCGAAAAATATTGTGTGTTCTAGTGAAAAGTAATGTAAGTACTACAAAAAAAGTATCTAGATTTTTTTGCAAGCGCTCGTTCCTAATATATCTCGAGAAAAGAAAGAGTTGCTGCATGTGCAGTAGAAAAGAATATAACAAGGCCCAAGAGGCTTGTTATTCGCGCAACCGTCCGGTGTGTTCAAACCATCGGGTATTCATGTGAGGAAATTATGTCGGTAGAGAACAGCGCTTTCATTATTAATTTGTTTTTCATTTGTGATCATTTTGTAACGATTAGTCTTCAAAAAATAAGAAATTATATGAGAAAATAATGAAATAATGATTAAAAATCGTTCCTACCACTTTTCATGAAAGGGCCCACTTCAGATTCCCAAATAAATAACTTTTTTCTTAGCTGCACTATTACCATTTTTTTTAACTTAAAGAGATATATTTCGAGAGTTACTTGTTGAATTTTTAGGTAAAAATATCAAAAATTGACTGATTTATGATTTTTGTGTGAAAAAAGTAATTTTTCACGTTTTTATAGGTATTCTTTTTTTCTGACGCGCATCAAATCTTTATTCATCAATATAACCTTACCCTCGCACTGAAAGGATAGTTGGAGAGTTTCCTGTAATTTTGTTGAGTTGATATAATGGTTACTTTCTTTGCAGCTGGATTGAAGTCGGGAACGGAGGGTTTCATTTTAGAATATTAAAACAGTGTCATTTCCACTTAAGCATACCGTCGCCACATTTTGAGCCAAGACCTTCCCGATTATAACTGCCATGGAGAACAGATATAAGGAGACCAAAAAAAAGTGACCAAAAACGGTCACTTTTCTATTGCCAAAAGTACGCACACACAGATGTGTAAAATCACAGTTACGTATAGTTCAAAAGTTTCCGAGCGTCGCGTGCCAACCTCAATTAAAAAATATATGACCGCCTCCATTGTTTTGTTTCGACAGGTCGCTTGAACAAATAAATAATTAATAATCAGACAGGATTTTGTGAAATGTTTGTGGAATAAAAAATTATTCGCCATGGAAGAGGTTCGTAACAAAAACAATACACATACAACTTACACCACTCTGAAAGTCTTGTACACTATACACTTGAAACCACACTTATTGGAAACTTTCGCTTTTATACAGCGATTTTTAATTTTAACATCCTTGCCTTTATTCACAAACTATTAATTGTTCAATCATTATTTATTTACATTTGACTCGCGTTCACATCGGCGTTCATTTTCAGTTCCACTAGTTTGGTCTCCTTATGTCTATTCTCCATGATAGCTGCAAAGCGTGGCATGTAACACAACGAGTACCTTAGGCACATACTATCTAGTTGTCCTACTCATGTGTGAACGATGTATATTCAAATTCACAACTCGGTACTAGGAGTGCTTTATTACCATCTCTGTCACTCTTAAAGCTTTAGCCCTGATACCAGTCTGCCAAACGCTCCTAGGGAAAGAAACATGCGAAGTGCCGTATATAACGGAACTTCAAATTGTCGACAATAGTTTTTGTCGCGGACTCTAGACTTGACATAGTTCTCTTTGATTTCGAGAAACGAACCATGCTCATTAAAGAATTTTCGGCACCCGTCGACCAGAATGTCACAACCAAGGAGAATGAAAAGAAAGCGAGGCATAAAGAACTTATAAGGGAGTTGCGACGGATATACCCGGAATATGCTGTTAAGTTGATCGTTCTAATCATCGGTGCTGTTGGAGATACTATGCCTTCATTGGTTAGTAGCCTGAATAGCATCACTGCACGTCAAAGAAATGCTGGGATACATCGGGGGAAAATGCAGAAGGCGGTCTTTCTTGGATCGCTCCGTATCCTCAGAGTGCATGAGAGTTTTGCCGGATCGTCAAATTGAGTCCATTACAGACTGTAACTAACTATATCATGATGGTGGTTACAGATGTGGTTATAGCTAAAACGTTACCGCGATTTCTCCGTTGCGCGTACATTTTCTTAAAATGATACCCGCTTCTGGTGAAAGCCCGTGGTTGTCCTTGGAATCATGCCATTTTCTCCGAAAAATGTAGAGCCATTTGTGAAAAACAAGGCATACTGAATTTTCTGAAACTACGATTTTCGGAGAGCAATCTCTATTGCGAAGTCGCGGCCCGACATTTTACTCCAGGACTTCGAGAAGCGAATCATGTTCGTGATCGAATTCTCGGATTCGGCAGATTACGACATCACTGCCCACGACAAGAAAAATGGGAAGAGGTATCCCCCGTGCCAAAAACATGCCGAGGAACTTTGGAGATGGATGCAAAGAGCTGTCATCCTCGGATCGCTCCGTGTCTTCAAGAAACACCAGCGTTTCGCTGGCCTGTCGTTGTGATTTCGTCGTGCCCTGTAACCTATCATTTTACGGTCGTGAGACTTTGCTATAGCTTTTATTTAAGGAGGTACCATCGCTACAAGAATTTTCATTACCGTTTCAACCAAAATTTCACGACATCTAAATAGGACCACCAAAAGTACTCAGTTAAAATCTCAGAAGCCTAGGGTACTTTATAAATAAGTTATTAACGTTTTTAATTTCCTCATATTTAACATTGCGTCTTATGGGAGATGGCGTTTTTGAGCTCTTTACTGAGTGATATCTAAGTAACCACCATTAAGATATTATTGATAATTTTTTTAATGAAAAACAAGTATTTCATAATTAAGGTGCCAAAATAATATTAACCATTTGCTTCCTGCATATACATGAAAAAAAAAATTAATCACGTAACTTGCGCTTCTGAACGTTGACTATCGCAATATGGCAACATCGCGAGGCGCGATCAATGTAGATCTCAGTCAGCCGTTGATTCATTTCGCCGGCGACATGGTCACAATGTTGCCAGATTTCAACTAAGTAAATCATACGAGTGTAGGTATTATTACTGGGTAGTCTACTGATCTCGGCAGTAGCGATGGTTCCTCCTCAATGCGATTATACTGGAAGCCAGTGGCATTTTCATACATGGCAGTTGTTCCCAGTGAGACCCAGTTATAGATGTTGAACCTGTTACTTTAATTTTATTTATATACATATGCTGATTTTTATTTGTATTGCTAGTTTTATTTTGAGGATAAGTAAGAAAGAAGAATTTGAATAGCTATTTAATTTACCTTTAATGAATAATCTTATTCCATAACACGTTTAATCAATAGTATTTTATCTGGTGAATTACTGAACTGAAGCTCTATCCTAACGACGCGAAACATTTTGTTCGAACTTTCAGCATCAGAGTCTATCCAATAACGCATTTTCCCTCTTGATTTCGGTCCACTCACTGGAACTGTAAACCAAGTCATATTTGTATCTGCATTATTTTCTATTGTATTTGAATAGTCTATTCGACCCTCTGTTATTGGCTCGCCAAGCACTTTTACTGCTTCTGGATGATCACGTAGACATTGCATAGCTTCTTGATAACAAGAAGAGTAAAGGCGTATTCCCGCTGGTATAAGGTAGGAAGTAAACAGTTCAAGAGTGCCTAAGCCTGCTATTCCCCAAATAGTTGCTTTTATGAAGGAATTTTTCATTTTCGACATCTGCACAGAGTAAAAGTTAAAATTTTACTTTAATTTATTGAGTATAGATATAGTGGGGGTCAATGCAATACTTTTTGAAAAAGACTCATTAGTACACGAAGAGGCTTTTGGTATTAATATTTAATTTATCGCATATCCATAATTGAAATAAAATGTAAGAATTTAGGGATTAAGGAAAATGCAGGCTAATATCTCTAATTGGAATAAATCGGAAGAATATAAGACTCTTACATACAAAAAATTACAGTATTTCTAAATCGCTGTATTAAATTTTGTAATGGATTCGGATAACGAAAATTGGTATAGTGCTTTGAAAAGTGAACTAAAATGTTGTACATTTAAGTAAAAATGGTGTGCAATCTTTTTAAAGCACTATACGGAAATTGGGGATAACGTGATGTTATGCGTGACGCTTGCGCATAGCAAAAGAAAGACGAAGGGGAAGTGCATGAAGGCATATTATTACATGGACTGCATCATATATGCTTATTCATACATACACTGTTAAAAATGTTTGGAATTCTACAACATTTCTGCAAGACTTCAGCAATACAAGCGTAAGGTAAAATTGTAAAAATGGTATTGGAACGATGAAATTGCAATAGATGTATTGTAAGTGTTGTACATCGTGAAGTCACACTGAGAAAAATAGATAGTCAAACTTTGAGTGTCAATATTTAAATGGTCAGTTTGAACTTCCAGAAAGTATCATGTACAATCCATAATTTTTTCTCCAAAGTCAAAGAGAATCTCATTTTATGCGCAACTTAATAATCTGCAGATAATCAGCCTTAGTTTCAGGGATTATCAAATCCACACTCTAATATAATCCAGTTAAATACTCTGCTTTCACACCTTCTGACCGTTCGAGTGCGTCCAACTTACGATCAGAGATAATCGAATCGAAACTTAGGGATGTTTAAGTTAAATATATTGTTTTTAATTCACTTGTATAATTAGAGTTCGGACGAATTCACTCTCAAGAATAATCGAATCGATACTTACATGGTCAAATAAAGCGCAAACTTCACAAGAGAGTAACTGACGCGACCAAAGGGGTTATTTCGTTTATTCATACTGGAAGTTTGCATTTTGCGGAGCGTGTGAGATTCTTTCAATTATATCTGTGATTTGCCGTTATTCTCTGTGATTGGGAATGGTAAGTATCTATTTTACCTAATGTAAACGTCTGGAGATCTCTCTAGACTAAGAGTTTTGAGATTAGGGTTAGAATAATAAAATGCTTTAAGTTGTATTACACTGTTAGAAAACAGTTCTTGCATCGTTCTGGTGTTACATGTTGCGTAGGCCAGCCTCGTGTAGACCCGAAAATGCACGAGCAAGAACCCGAGCCGCCCGACTTCACGATTCGTTTTCGGTGGCTAACTGGCTATTAGGAGGAGTTTTTAAGTAAACTGAATTTTGCAGGGTGTCAAGAGAATGAAAGTTCATACAATTTTTCTATGTTATACATTATAGAAAAATATAACGAACTTAATTCTTATTAAACCTTCGTGCGCAATTTTGTTGCACAATTTTTTTAAGTTCATGTTGGTTTACAACATGTGCTTTCAAATTTGCGTAAGTTTAACAGATATTGAGGAATTTTGAAACGATTTGAAAATAAATAAAACTTGTGAAGATTTTTTTGTTTAATTTAGTAAGGTTTAACGGAAATGAAAAAAATTCTTTTAGATTCCTAGCAATAATTAAAGTAAATTTTTTATTGCAAAAATTAATTTCAGGAGATTATTTTCAAACATTTGAAAACATTAAAAAAGATTTAATAAATTGTCAAAGTATCTGGAAAAGATTAAAGGCAATTTTTTTTATTTTACAGAATTTGAAAAATATCAGTAGAAATTTGAATAATACTTAAGGATAAGAAAATTAGAAGGCCTGACAAGATTAAAAAAAAGAATTATTTTCCAAATATTTGTGTGAAAATTTGTCATGATTTTTTATTTTGAAAAATGAACTTTAAAAGAAAATTAAGGAAGCTTTTTAAACAAATTAAACGATTTCCTAAAATTTCGAAAAAGAGTGTTGAAGTTTTTAGAAGAAAAATGTTTCAATTCACTATGATTAAAAAGTTTGAAATTGTGTAAAATTATCAGTCTTTAAAAATAAAACTCTAATGATTTTTTAAAAATTACTTTCAGCACATTTCTTTTCAGGCTGAATCCCCGCTTTTAATCGCAAGAGGTCCAATTATTTTTAATGAAAATAAGTAATGAAATAAATTTTTAAAAATTCAAAAAGAAGATACATCCCTGTATGCTTGAAGATATAATTTGTTTACTAAGAATAAGTTCTATGCAATTTAAAAAAAAAGTTTATTTTAAGTACATATAAAATTAGTTAAATTATTTCTAAAAATTGGAAACATTTAAGAATTGTAGTATTAAAATGCACTGGAAATTTAAGATTTTTGTATTTAATTTTGATAAGATATAATATATATGTATGTAAAATAAATCAATTATAATAAAAGTTGATAAACGAAGGACTTTCACACTTTTTGTTTGCGAAAAAGAGATTCCTCAATTCTCAAGTGTGAATAGTAAGGGAACTGACGTCAATTAAACATTCGTAATTAATGAAAGATTTTAATTTTTCCCTTAAATACAATAGACTTATCATTTGATAAAAATGTTGTGAATATTTTTCTTTGAAGGTGGTGTGGAAAGGAGTTTTATTAAAAAATGTGTGGGATTTTCTAACAGACAACTGTATGAATTTCTGACCTTTCTATTTTTATTTTTTCAGTGTATATTAATCTGATTTATGTTTAGGGCAAAATCATGTGCTGAAAAACGATAAAAGAAATATATATTTCTGAAACTGGTCCATAAGGTTAAAGCCAAATCTGTGCAACTGTTTGTTAACATTTTTGGAATTTTTTTGCATAATTTGAAAGGCGATTTTACAGTGTTTTACTAACTAATGGAGATATTTTTATTATTTTATATCTGAAATCTATTCCCTAAGCAACATATTAAAACAAAATTTAGGAATATTTATAAAATTATGATTATTTTTCATTTTTAAGATTAGTGTATAGTTTTTTTTTTAGAGTATAGTTTTTATATGAAATTTCACGACGGTTTTTTGTACCATGTTTGACCCTAGGGCAGATTGAAGAAAAATATTCTACACGTATGTTCCTTAGTTATTAAGATACTATACAAAAAGGTACTTTTAGAATGGTTTCCTCCTTTTAAAATACGAGGGTAGTTCAATAAGTCCTTAGAATGACCAACAGATGGCGCGCGAATCGCTCCAAATCATCTGTTTTCAGTTAGCACCACTCCCGACTAGATATATGGTGCAGTCACAGTCCACATCTTCTGAGTTTACGTGTTTTTATAACCAATTGAAAAAAAAATTGTTCGTTAAGAAAACTGGAAAAAAACGTGTTCAGAGCAGTAATCAAACATTTTCATTTAAAGGGTTTACCTCCATATGAGATAAAAAATGAATTGGACTCAGTTCATGGTACATCTGCCCCTGCCTTAGCAACGCTTTATAACTGGGTAAATGAATTTAAGCGTGGTCGTACATCAATAAGTGACGAACCACGTTCAGGAAGGCCCGTAGAA
>NC_046660.1:122710924-122713477 GCF_010883055.1 Belonocnema kinseyi | reverse complement strand
ATAGAGCTCTAAGGAGATTATGTTGAAAAATAAAAAAAAATTTACCCAAAAAAAATTGTTTTTATACTTCATTCTAAGGACTTATTGAACTACCCTCGTAACGAGATATTTCTTCATAAAATAAAATAGGTTGAATGTTTTTTAAATTATTTTTTTAGTTGAAAATTCATCCTTTTCTAATAGAAAATGATTCTCCTCGTTTGATCATTTTTTTTATTTGAAAATTTAACAATTTTGTTGAAAATGCATTATTTTATTTTTGCCTGAAAATTGACCTTTCTCAGTTAAAAATTAATCTTTTTGGGTAGAAAAGTATTCTTCTTGTAAGAAATTTATCTATTTTAATTAAAAATTAATTTCTTTGGTTGAAAATGCATTTTTTCATAAAACTTCTTTTTCTATAAAATGTTTGACGGTGAAACCATATAAAATTCTTAACAAATTGTTAGAAGTTTTAGTTATTTTTTAATCGTTTCAAAATTTCTAAATATGTCCTAAACTTACTCAAATTGGAAAGCACATTTTTTAACCGACATAAACTTTAAACAAAATTGTGCAACAAAATGGCGCGAGAAGGCTAGATAAAAATTAAGTTCTTGTTTTTTTCTAAAATTATATATAACATGGTAAAATTGCAACAATTTTCTACATACTCTTTTACACCCCTTTTAAAATTTTCACAAAATAATAAAAAAAATTTGGTGTTGTTTTTTCAATTTTATTTCATAATTCATTTAATTCCATTGTTGGTAAAAAATGTCTTTTTTTTAAATTTGAAAATCCAACTATATGTTTAAAAATTTAACTATTCTGTTATAAATTCAATTTTTTTTTATTCAAAATATTTTTCAGTTGAAAATTCATTTTTTACATCGAAAATTAAACTATTTTGCAGAAAATTAAATTTTTTCCCTGAAAATGTACCTATTCTATTTTCGGTTAAATACTTATTTTCTGGTCTTAATAATCACTTTTAAAGTTGAAAATTTAACGATTTTATCAAAGTTTTTTTTAAAGTATTTTTTTAGTTGTAAATTCATCTTTTTCTAATATGAAATAATTGGTTAAATTATTTTTTGGTTAAAAGTTCATGTGGTTTTTTGGAAATTAAAATAATTTGATGAAAATTTTTTGGTTGTAAATTTATTTTTTTAATGATAATGTAACCGTTTTTCGTTGAAAATTGATCTATTTTGTTAAAAATTCGTTTTTTTTTGTTTTAAAATTGATTTCTAAATTTTAAATTTCTGTTTTCTGTAGAAAATTATTCGTTTGAAAATTAAATTATTTGTTTGAAAATACGATTTTATGCTTGAAAATTTAAATATTTTTTTTAAATTTTGATTTTTTGGGTTTGATAATTATTTTTATCTGAAAATGTAACTATTTAATTTTTCCTTCAAACATTATTTTTCAGTTGAAATTCAACTATGTGGTTGAAAATTCATGTATTTTATTGCAATTCTGTCTTTTTTGGAAGAAGTCTTTTTGTACGTAAATTCATTTCTTTGGTTGAAAATTGGACTACTTTGCTGTAGATTTAATTGTTTGTTTTATTCAAAATTAATTTTTTAAATGCAAATTTAATTGTTCCCTTTTTTTGTTGAAAGCAAATATTTTTTATTAAAAATTAATTTATTTTGTTGAAAATTCCCTTTTTTGTCTGAAGATTCAACTAGTCCATTTTTGATTTAATGCTTATTGTTTCAGCTTAAAAATCGTTTCTAAAGATGAAAATTGAACAATTTTGTTCACATTTTTTTTCTTGAAAAATTATCTTTTTAATTATAAATTTATCTTCTAACTTCTGTAGCTCACACAAGCCTACACGAATTAACTGCGCGTGCGCGCGCAAAGCAACTTATCGGTGTTAGTTTTCCCACTGTACGAGGTGTGTTCAAAAAGTAAGGTGACTTTTCAATTTTCGCGGGCTACGTACGTTCAAGTTTTAAATTTTTTGTTTTGTTGTGTTGGTACACTCGTCACGATCATATGTTCACGGTTTTGACTATATAGCTCGTGTTGTTTTTCTGGGAGAGGCGTAAAAGGTTAGAAGGGTTTGGTGTGCTCGACGATTTTCTTCTTTCGAAAAAAATGGAGCAAAGAGTTTGCATTACATTTTGTGTGAAAAATGGAATCCTGTGCTCTAAAACTCTTGAAATGTTGACAGTTGCATACGGTGAGTCTACTCTGAGTAAGAAAAATGTTTATAGGTGGTACAAGCTGTTCCAAGAAGGCCGAGAGCATGTCGAAGACGAACCTCGCCCTGGACGTCCCAGCACGTCAACAGATGAAAACGTTCAAGCAGTTGAAGAAATGGTGTTGAAAAATTACCGAATTACCGTCAGAGAAGTTGTTGAAGATGTTGGCATATCGGTTGGCTCATACCATGCCGTTTGCGAGAGGCGATACGCAAAAAACGTCCGGAACTTTGGAAAAACAATTCGTGGATTTTCCATCACGATAATGCACCTTCTCATTCATCGTTGCTTGTGAAAGATTTTCTGACCAAAAACAGCACCACAGTCATGCCTCAGCCTCCATATTCACCGG
>NC_046660.1:122693348-122710824 GCF_010883055.1 Belonocnema kinseyi | reverse complement strand
GAGGGGGATTACTTTGAAGGGGACAACTTAAATATTGAGGAATAAATGAATATTTTTTGAGAAAACCATAAAGTCACCTTATTTTTTGAACACACCTCGTATAGTGTCGATTGTATGTTTATACCACTCTAACCTCAAAATCTCAACTTTAAGAAGATTTTTTCGCCTTTCGTGGTATTAAATACTGTTCGATATTTGTGTGAGACGTGATTTTTAGCGAATGAGACTTTTCTCACTCGCTTCGCTAGAGCGGAAAAAGTCTCATTCGCTAAATAATCACCTCTCATACACGTATCGAAATGTACTATTCTCGCACCGTCTTAGTGTTTGATTTCACACTTTCCAGTGAAACTTAAAGTTTAAATTAAGACTTTCACATCTCTTCAGTGTGATTCGTTAATATTTTCAACACTGGGATGTTGAGAGTTCATAAATTTACCAACTTTACACCGGAGAAGTGTATTTTGATAGAAGAAATGCTTTTTCGCACCAAAATATCACACCATATCATTACAACTTCGTACTTCGGTGTGACGTTGTACGAAATTTTTCTAACAGTGTACTGTCATTATTTCATTAATCGCTTAGAATTATTTTAAGAATTAATTAGTCTAAAATATTATTAATTGTCTTTTAACGTTGTTTTGTAGGATATGGCATCGACTTAAGGTAAATTTTTTTGGTTGAATTGAACTTTTGTGACTTAAAATGAACACATTTTCGGCTGAAATATCTACTATTAGATTGATAGTTGAAAATCCACATTTTTACATTCTCATCATTTATGATTGAGAAAGTATTAGAATTTTCGGAAATTTGACATTACAATTTTTCAACGGATCTCCACGTTTCGAGACCCCGTGAATCCGAAAATCAAGTTTTTGCGATGGCGTCTGTCTGTCCGTTCGTCCGGCCGTAAACACGATAACATTAATTATCTTGTAGGGTTTTGAAAAATAAATGTTTTTCTTACATTTATTTTTCAAAACCCTACAAGATTATCATAACAAATTTTTGGATTTTCTTGAAAACTCGAAAATTCAAATTTCGATTGCACAAAAAATAATGAAAAATCATAAATTCCATTTTGTGGTCAAACGATGTAGGACACGAAAAAAGATAAATTAACCAAAATTGTTATCCCAAAAAAGAACTACAATTTCGTTAAGAATCACTTGTTGATAGGACGCGTACTTTTTATTTTATTCGTGAAAAATTACATTGAAAATAAAAAAATAAAATAAAAATTTGTGGAAAAACGACGAAAGTTACGAGAAAAAAAATGGAACAAAACCTGTTTACAAATGTCTCGAAAATCGAGCGGGCAGCGCGAGTGTCACGATGAGAATGTGTACCTCAAAGCCTACAGAGCTTTGAGAACTTAATCTTCGACTATACTTAATTAAGTAGATAATTCATAATATAAAGCCGCATAATAATATTCCAATATAAAAGAGATCTTTTTGATAAATTGTAATTTAAACATTCCAAATGCAAAGAATAAATATCCGAGCGCGAAGCGCGAGATTCAAACGTCGCGCGCCCTAGGCGCGCTCAAACTTGCGAGCGAAACGAACCGCGCGCATAGAGCGCGATGAGAATGTGCCCGCGAATCATGCGTTAAATAAGTGAACTAAAACTTTTCAATGGAAAATATGTATGTTTTATTTTTATACGTAACTAATAGCAAAAATGTACACAATAAATATTTTTAAAGTTACACAAAATTAAACGAAGCGACAAAAATTCCATACAATTAACTTAAACAAAAATATGTTATATGTATTTTATTTATTCTTGCGCTCATACAGTTGAAAAACACTGAATATTATATATTAGCTAATACAAATTTTATTAAAAATAGAATTAAATTATTTCTACGAAATAAAAAAATTTTAGAAAATCATTTTTGTTATTTTTCAACTACTTATACAAAAAAAGAAAAGAAAAATGGATTAATTTATGACACACTGCAAAATTTGGTTTTAAAAGGTATAAGCATGTGGACGTCTATGCGGAAACTATTATATCGCCAATTATACTGCAATTTTCGTCACAGTATACATTCTTTTTGAATATTTATAAAGAAGAACTGGCCGAGGATTGGATTAGTCGGAGTGTTTTATACAAGTTTTTTTAGAATTTTTTATAACTTCGAAAGCAAAGTAATGTTCCGAAAATTCTACGATTCTGAAAACATCACAGAAAAATAAAATATCATTGCTTGATATTCATTATCAAGCAATAATCCAAAGTACGAAATCAATTTTATATTGCGTGTTAAAAATGTTCACCCTATCGCATGCCAGAAAATCATTTGCATCAATGAAGATAGTGAAAAGCTGGAATTTTAACACGATAGTTAAATTCCCAACCAAAAAGTTGAACTTTCAATAAACAAGAATAATTTTCTACATAAAAGACGAATTTTTCACAAGATGTATGAAATTTCTAGCAAATAATTAAATTTTCACCTAAAAAGTTGAACTTTCTACAAACAAAATTAACTTTTTGTCCAAAAAGACGACTTTTTAATAAAATACATGAATTTGGTCCCAAACAGTTAAATTTTTAACTTATACTTAAAAAATAAAGAAATTTTCGATCCAGAAGATGAATTTTCTATCCAAAAAGAAAAATTTCCAACTTATCTAAGAAACGCAACATAAAGTTTTTATAAAGCTTTGGATACATTTTTGAGATTAAAAAATTCTTCTTAACAAAACATAAATAAATCTTCTACAAAGTTAATAAACTTTAAACCAAGAAAAACTAAATTTCGGACAGGAAGATTAATGTTCTACCAAAGAATACCTATTTCAAATAAAATACATGAATGTAAATTTAAAAACAAATAATCCAATTTCCTGCGAAGCATGTAACAGTTGCTATTTCAACCAAATAATTGCATTTTTAACCAAAGACGATAATTTTTTAACCAAAAATATAATAATTTGATGGGCAGTTTGAAAAATTTATTTGCAACCACAGATGAAACTAATTTTCATAATATTAGTTAAATTTCCAACCAAAGAGATAAACATTCGCGTGAAAAAATTCATTTTTAAGAAAGTAGTTATAGCTTTTTCCATACAACCCGCCACCCCCCTCAAACTGGTAACGTAGTTTATAGAAAGTACCGCCAGGCCATATTTTCTTTTACGGCTATACCACTGGAAATTGTACATTGAACTCACGTCAGGAAATAAGGCTGATTGATGAAAAACTGGTGGAGAAGAAAAAACATCTAATAGTAACGGATTTTGCGATCTTCTGTGTTTGAGCGGGCCTAGCTGTTGTATTTGCAGGATTGATGTTAGATTTAAGATCATCAATATTCGGTCTCTTTGCCAGAGTGTCCTCGTGAGATTCATCCTCGGGTTTTAAATTAATTTTAGTCAGAGCATCAGCAGCCTGATCAATTGTGTTCAAACCAAATTCCCCGTTCTCAGAAGAAACTCGTGTATGAAGCCCTAGTTACAAAAACGGAAAATTTGGACTTGTGTTTAGCATACCGATTGAAGATATTCTTTAAAAGAAAATCGCGGGGAATAAGAGTGAATTTATTTTTATAATCAATTATTTTTTAAAGAAAGTAATCAAATAATTCATAAATTCCAATAACTCAATTTTTACCGGTTTTTAAATGTTAATTTTTAAATGTTAATTTTCAACAAAATAGTCAACCCCAAAGATCAAGGTGAGTCCTAAAAATATAAATTTTTAATGATAAAGTTCAACTTTTAACCAAGTCGTTTAATTTTCAATTAGAGAAGATTAATTGCGAACAAAATAGTTAAATTTTTAAACAAAGAAATGAATTTTCCAGCATTACATTAATGATCTACCAAAATAAGACGAGCTTTTAACAAAATATATTAATTTCTAACAACATTTTTGAATTTTAAAGCCGGGAGGACGATTTACCTATAAAAAGGTTGAATTTTGAACTCAAAATATGATTTCTTAAGAAAAAAAGTTTTCTGTCAAAAAGTTAAATTTTTATTAAACCAGTTTATTGGTTATAAAACTGTTTAATTTAAAATAAAAAAAGTTAATTTTCAACCGAATAGTTCAATTTTTTACCAAATTACTGAATCATCAAACAAACAAGAACAAATTGATAGAAAAAAGTTATTCGCCCAAAAAAGTGATACAAATTTGTATTCATTTATTACATTCTTATGTTTTTGAACCAAATGACGCACAATACGACAAATAGTCTCCAAGAGAAATTATAGGTTTTGAAAAATCCTGCAAAATTTCTTTTAACCACTTTTCAATAGGACTCGTAATTTTGTTTTATCGTAAGTGATATATGCAGAAAATAGAAAATTCCAATATTACGCCAAAAGACGCCGAGATTATTTTTAAAATTTATTTTAAGGTGGTTCAGAAAATATAAATTCACAACTGTTTGTCAAAAAACGAGTCCGCAGCGTGATTGTCACGATAGTAATGTGTACTTCAAAGCCTACAGAGCTTTCAGAAACTTAATCTTTAACTGCACTTATATAGTAAAAAATTCAGAATATGAACAAGCATATAAATACTGCGATATAAAGAGCTCTTTTTGATAAAGTTTCATTCAAACATTCCAAATGCAAAGAATAAATATCTGATCGCGAATTGCGGGATTCAACAGAAGCGCGCAGGCGCGCTCAAACTTGCGAGCCACGGCACAGCGCACGATGAGATTGTGCCCGCGTCCATAAATAATTGATTTACGGATTACTTTATTGCAAACTAACACGTAAGAGATAAATGTTTTTGAAACTTTCGAATAATTTCTGACCTTTTAGCTTAAATTGAGAAATGTAAGGCTAAATATTTATATATTCTGATCAACCAATCGAGTAAAATTCCAAAATACATTTTTTCAATTTTCAAATTATGGGCTTCTCAATTTAAAAAAACGGGACATAATCTAAATAAATAGTAAGATACATACATTTCTATAAAATATTATATTAAAAATAAAATAATTTTATTATACAATTTTATCGTTTAATTATAATTTATTTAATTCATAATTAATTGCACAAACAAACAAATTTACGAATTACTGTTTGCTTAAATTAATAATCGTGAGGGGGCGGTATTCCTATAAAATTTAACTCTGCACCTAAAAACTCCAAATCACTAATTCTACATGCGAGAACGCTAAACGATCATATTTATTTAAAAAATTAATTATTTTTAATTTCAACTCAATGTGTTTATCAATTAAAACTTTTAATTTCTTCGAAGGTATATTTTCATTTAGTAGAATGTCTACCGCCTCTTTGTCAAAACAACAAGATAATATTCTTCATAGATTGTAAATTTTAATTGCAAAATGACTTACTTTTTCCATAAAAGATGTAGCAGCTAAAAATATTTATTACGATACAATTACATTTTAATTTAATTTAAAAGTACATCTTATGCATCTACATATTTTCTTGATGTAAAATTTATTCAAATAATTGATTCATTAATTGAAAATAATAATTCAAAATTCTCAATATATTTCGTATCGGCCATTTGATGGACTTGTTCGACGGGTGAAGATTGCAGGGGCACAGTAGTTGGTTGGGCGCGATCTTCGGATTGAGAGGCATGGGGGGAACATTTTATTGTGAATAACCATTTAAGTTGAACAGGCAGCGAACTCAGCTGATTGCGAGATTTGCGAGGGTACGTTTTACAACAATCAATAATGGTAAATATTTTATTTCTGCATTCTGGATATTTTAAGGTGAGTTTAGTTTTTTAAAGATAATTTTTTTCAAGATTCTTCATTCTTGGCTTCGTTATAAAAAGAAAATGTGTGCTGTTATGATACCAAAAGTTTAAGCTAATACCAAGAACTGAAGATATGCGAAAATCAACTAGTGATTGCTTACATTAAAAAGAAAGACTTAAAAATCAGAAGATTGTGCTTTTAAAAAATGAAAAAATGTCAGAATTATTTAACTATATATTATTTTAATTGATTCCTTAATGAAAAATTGCTAAGACACCAAGCACGAAATATCTATTATCATTCGAAAAGAAAGAAATTAGGTTCTGAAATATCATGATTCAGTGTGACCGCTGGACCGGGAAACTGGGAAATGACCGGGAATTATTTTAGACCGGGAAGTGATAGTGAATTTTTTCTTTGACCGGGAATTTTACAAGTTTTTAGAATAAAAATCTATCTTTTTCAACAATGAAATCATTTAATTTACAATGTGTAATTCTAAAATCTTTTACCATAACAATTTTCCATTTTAGATTTTCATTTTTGAGGGCACATTTTCCATTTAAAGAATTTTAAAGTGTAGTTTTGAAGGCTTACTTAATAAAAGATTAAAAGCTTTTACGATTAAAATTGGTTGACAAAAAACTTTTTAAGTTGATCAATTGTAAATATAAATTCATTAATGATTTTTAAAATTTAACTGTATTTCGTGTATTCGAAATTGAACAATAATTAAATGATTTTATGGGACGATTCTAAATCAGTTAAAATTAAAAAATTTTACAGATTTTGACGTTAAAAATTGAACTACTTCAATTCAAAAGCCTTAGTAGTTAATCAAACGTAAACTTCCGACTGTAACTTTATAAACATTCTGTTGTTTCAGTATAAAATATACCATTTTTAACCTTTTCAATTGAAACCTTTTTAATTAAGAAAAAAAGAAAAAATTTTTAATAGTCAGAAATATTTGAATGTTTATTCAAAATGGAATATTAAAAACTAAACAATTCGAAACTAAATTGTTTGAAACAGAAAGCCTTGAATCGTTAACATTTCAGAGAGCTAAACTCAAACTTAAAACGTCACAATGTTCATTTTTTTGTTCTGTTCAAAACAATTTGTCTTTATAAGTGAAAATGTTGAATTTTGACGTGTGAATAACAGATAAAAATGTATTCATTTAGAAAAAATGCGAGTAAGTTGAGGAAATACTTCTAGATTTTTAATTAAAATTTTGAACCTTTTAAGGATTATGAAAGGATTTATTATAGTAAAAAAATTGTCTTAAGATTCCTGGTAAAATTAAAAATGATTTTTTTATTTCGAAAAATTAATTTCAGCATAATATTTAGGAATATTTCAAAACAATAGCAAATTTTGATCAATGAATAACAATTTAATAGTTATGAATTTGAAAAAAATAGGAATAAGTTTAAGAGATATTTAGAAGTTTTGAACAAGTTCAAAAATAAGTTAAAAATTTAAAGGATGTAAAAATTTTTTAAAAGATTTTAAACACAAAAATTTAGAAGCTTTTCAAGCATTTTGAATGGTTTCAAAATATAAAATAAATTTATTTAGATTCCTTACAAAATTGATAATAATTTTTTATTTTAAAAAATGAATTTAAAAGAATATTTAAAAAGATTTTTAAAAATTTCCAAAACTGTAAAAATAATAATGTAAAGATTCCAAAACATTAAAAAGAAAATGTAGATTTTTAAAGATTTTAATACACAATTTGGTAGGTTTTTAGGTATTTTAAAAGATTTTGAGATCATGCATTTGTTTTGGAGGTACCTGGAAATATTTAAAGTGATTTTTTAGTAAGAAAATATACTTTTATAAAATGTTATAAAAGATTTTTTTTTAAATATACAATTTCTATGTATAAATGACAATTGAACAATTATTCATTTACAACAACTCAAAATTAAAATAATTTAAGTTCTAAGTTAAAAAGTGTTCGATGAAAATTTTGAATCTTTCAGTTTTTAATGTTTTTGACTTAAAATTGCTTGAAACGATATAATTTTTGAAATTCATAAACTGGTTGATTTATTCTTCAATTTAGGATATTAAAAATGATAGCGCTCATTTATAAATAATATAATTAAAACGATTTTCTCATACAAATAATTTTTTGAGAACAAGAAAAATCTGCCTCAGCCCGGATTTGAAACGGGCGACGAATAACTTTAAAATTATTATTAACCACCCCTTTGAGAGTGGAGGGGAGAGGGTAATTATTGTGTGCCCCCCCTCAGCCCTTCTATGGATCCGCGTCTGGTAGGGTAACGTAATCTTTTTCCATTTTTTAGTCGAAAAAAAAACGGAAGACATAACCTAAAGATACATTAATTTTCAATTGTATTCTTAACTTAGCCTTTTAACATAATAAAATATTCATTTCACAACGAAAATATGCAACGTAACCTAAAAATACATTATTGCCCTAGCGATTGAAAATCTCAGAATATTCTCAGACGAAATAGCATGGCCCGTTTCAAGCAGGGGAGTGCTTCCACTGAATTGCCCAATGCAAAAAATGTGTCACGAGAGTTGAAAACGGCCATGCGGCAGCGCACAGTGGGGTATTTTGGATTTGTTCGTGCAAATAATCGACGACTCGTCAATTTTCAACCGAATTGAATTTTTTTTAATACTCGTAAATAAATTTACTGTCGGAGAGATACTACACTATTACGGTTTGAATCGTCAGTACGTCAAAAAAACGTCGACCAACGTCGGCAGTCATCGGCCGATTTTTAAGCTATTCAGATGTCAGTAATATTTGGTCATTCGTACAAACAATGCTTCATGCTCATTGCTATTTATGTTTTCAACCATTTCAAGTGCAAACCTTTCTATTTTCATTCTATTTTCGCAATAAAAGTTTTAAATAATAGTTAGTAAACGTTCATAACGTTAATACTTTAATTTTCAAATTATTCAACCGAGAAACGTTTATTCTAAAGAAATCACCGAAAGAGTATTTTATAGAATTTTAAATCTTTTTTTCTCACAGTTTTTATTAAAATAAACATAAAAACTACAAGAAAAATAGATTTAAAATTCTATAAAATACTCTTTCATTGATCTCTTCAGAATAAACGTTTCTCGGTTGAATAATTTGAAAATTAAAGTATTAACGTTATGGACGTTTATTAACTATTATTTAAAACCTTTATTGCAAAAATAGAATGAGCGTAGAAAGGTTTGCACTTGTAACGGTTGAAAACATAAATAACAATTAGCATGAAGCATGGTTTGTATGAATTACCAAATATTACTGACATCTGAATAGCCTAAAAATCGGCCGACGACTGCCGACGTTGGTCGACGTTGCTCGAACGTCATTTAACGATTCAAACCATAATAGTGGCGTATCTCTCAGACAGTAAATTTATTCATGAGTATTTAAAAAAAATTCAATTTGGTTGAAAATTGATGAGTCGTCAATTAGTTGCATGAACAAATCCAAAATACCCCAATGTCCAGCGCTAGTAGTAACTTTGTTCTACAAAATCATGCAGTACCATTGGAAAATCGCATAAAAATACAAAATAAATATGAAAAACACTTCAAAATAATTTTTTCTTCATAGTGTGTAGAGAGGTCTATCAAGCTAGCACCTCCATAAACGAAATTCCCAAATTTTTTTAAGTCACAATTTTGGGCTTTTTTTGGGCTGTATTGCCGATTTTTGGGCTCCGCTACTTTTCGTGAAAATTCAAATTTTGTGTGGAGATGCTGGCTTCATTCAAGCCAGCACCTCCACTATATAAAAATTGAAAAAAAAATCAAACACGTCAGAATTTTGGGCTTTTTTTTGTCTCTTATACGCACCAACAACCAATTTCCAAAAACCACCCCTACAACATATAAAACCACCCCCTATGTAAAAAATCAAATTCGTAAAAAAACAAAGAACAGCAGAATTTTGGGCTTATTTTGGGCTCTAAAATGCATTAAAAAAATTTAAAAACTACCCCCATTTTCAAAAAACCACCCCCTTGCAAAAAATAAAATTTGCAAAATCCAAAATGCACTAAATTTTTGGCTCATTTTAGAGTATGAAATGCACTCAACATTATATTAGAAAAACCACCCCTGTGTAAAAAGACGTCAACCTAATAATAAAAACTTAAACCTTGATTTTGGCATTTTTGAACAGCCCAAAAATTAGGACCAAAAATCGGAGTAGGTATTTTTAAGAAGCCCAATAATCATAAACTCTATTGACACTGGAAAATTCTCAAAAAAATTAATTTTTGATAAAGTCATGGTAGTCAATAAAGATACATGGTAGAGAAGGGTTGATTTTATAAGTTAAGGCTTGAAGCCCAAAAATCGGAGTGGATATTTTCGAGAAGCCCAAAAATCAGAGACTACTTTAACACTAGAAAATTCTCAAAAATATTATTTTTTGACAAAGTCATATATACATGGTAGAGAAAGGTTGATTTTATACGTAAAGGATTGAAGCTTAAAAATCAGAGTGGGTATTTTCGAGGAGCCCAAAAATCAGAGACTCTACTTTAACACTGGAAAATTCTCAAAAATATTATTTTTTGACAAAATCACATATAAATGGTCGAGAAGGGTTGATTTTATAAGTTAAGGGTTGAAGCCCAGAAATTGGAGTGGATATTTTCGAGGACCCCAAAAAATCAGAGACTACTTTAAAACTAGAAAATTTTCAAAAATATTAATTTTTGACAAAGTCATATATACATGGTCGAGAAGGGCTGATTTTATAAGTTAAGGGTTGAAGCCCAAAAATTAGAGTGGATATTTTCGACGACCCCAAAAATCAGAGAATACTTTAAAACTAGAAAATTTTCAAAAATATTAATTTTTGACAAAGTCATATATACGTGGTAGAGAAGGGTTGATTTTATACGTTAAGGGTTGAAGCTTAAAAATCAGAGTGGGTATTTCGAGGAGCCCAAAAATCAGAGACTCTACTGACACTGGAAAATTCTCAAAAATATTAATTTTTGACAAAGTCACATGTACATGGTAGAGAAGGATTGATTTTATACTTTAAGGGCTGAAGCCCAAAAATCGCAGTGCATATTTTCGAGGAGCCCAAAAATCAGAGACTACTTTAAAACTAGAAAATTTTCTGAAATATTAATGTTTGATAAAGTCATATATACATGGTCGAGAATGGTTGATTTTATAAGTTAAGGGTTGAAGCCCAAAAATTGGAGTGGATATTTTCGAGGAGCCCAAAAATCAGAGACTACTTTAAAACTAGAAAATTTTCAAAAATATTAATTTTTGACAAAGTCATATATACGTGGTAGAGAAGGGTTGATTTTATACGTTAAGGGTTGAAGCTTAAAAATCGGAGTGGGTATTTTCGAGGAGCCCAAAAATCAGAGATTCTACTGACACTGGAAAATTCTCAAAAATATTAATTTTTAACAAAGTCACATGTACATGGTAGAGAAGGGTTGATTTTATACGTCAAGGGTTGAAGCCCAAATATCAGAGTATGTATTTTCGAGGAGCATAAAAATCAGGGACTCTACAGAGACTAGAAAATTCTCAAAAGTATTATTTTTTGACAAGGTCATATCTATGTGGTAGAGAAGGGTGGATTTTATACGATAAGGATTAATGCCCAAAAATCAGTGCTGGTATTTTTGAGAATTTTCTAGTGTCAGAAGAGTGTCTGATTTTTCGGCTCCTCGAAAATACCCACTTTGATTTTTGGGCTTCAACCCTTAACGTATAAAATCAACCCTTCTCTATCACGTATATACGACTTTGTCAAAAAATAATTTTTTTGAGAATTTTCTAGTGTCAATGTATTCTTTGATTTTTGCGCTCCTCAAAAATATCAACTCTGAGTTTAAGGCTTTAACTCTTAACTTATAAAATCAACCCTTCTCTACCACGTATGTACGACTTTGTCAAAAAATAATATTTTTGAGAATTTTCTAGTGTTAATGTAGTCTTTGATTTTTGGGCTACTCGAAAATACCCACTCTGATTTTTGGGCTTCAACCTTTAACGTAAAAAATCAACCCTTCTCTACCATGTGTATATGACTTTGTCAAAAAAAAATATTTTTGAGAATTTTCTAGTGTTAAAGTAGTCTCTGATTTTTGGGCTCCTCGAAAATATCCACTCCGATTTTTGGGCTTCAACCCTTAACTTATAAAATCAACCCTTCTCTACCATGTATATATGACTTTATCAAAAATTAATATATTTGAGAATTTTCCAGTGTCAGTAGAGTTTATGATTATTGGGCTTCTTAAAAATACCTACTCCGATTTTTGGTCCCCAACACTTGACGTTAAAAAACCGTCCCTTTTTAACAATCAAACATAATTTTGTGCAAACCAATCTTTTTCAAAATATCACAGTGATACTATAGTCTCTGATATTTTTCTAATTTTACGTTTCAAATGGAGTCTCTGATTTTTGGGCTATTCAAAAATGCCAAAATCAAACTTTAAGTTTTTATTATTAGGTTGATGTTTTTTTACACGGAAGTGGTTTTTCTAATACAATGTTAAGTGCATTTGAGACTCTAAAATGAGCCAAAATCTAGTGAATTCTGGATTTTGCAAATTTTATTTTTTGTAAGGCAGTGGTTTTTTGAAAATGGGGGTAGATTTTTGATTTTTTTAAATGCATTGTAGAGCCCAAAATAAGCCCAAAATTCTGGTGTTCTTTGTTTTTCCCGAATTTGATTGTTTACATAGGGGGTGGTTTTTGGAAATTGGTTGTTGGTGCGTTTAAGTGCCCAAAAAAATCCCAAAATTCTGACGTGTTTTTTTTTCCTTTCAATTTTTATATAGTGAAGGTGCTGGCTTGATTCAAGTCAGCACCTCCACACAAAATTTGAATTTTTACAAAAAGTAGTGGAGCCCAAAAATCGGCAATAAAGCCCAAAAAAGCTTGATAAACCTTGTGCTGAGTCAAGTAGTAAATGAGACTTATGTACTTGCGTATTATTTTGTTGAATATAGGAAAAAGCGGCATAATTGACATATTTCAAACAAACAAAAAGTTGCATGGATATTCAGAACTTATACAAAATAAATAACGAATACACAAATTCATTTTAAAAAATGCCAAAAATATATATTATTATCAAATTATAAATGTTTCCAAATTTCAAATAATAAGAAGATTTTTTATTGACAAAGAATAGAATCCCGAATTTAAAAATATCCTAAACTAAAATTTACCGACTTCAAGACCGACTTCTAAAATAAACGAAATATTAAATTCTCATAAATATTTCAATTCTCGAAATTTAGAACTGATGAATATAGTTAATTGATTATTAATTTATGAGCCATCAATAGAATTATAAATAAGGCAAACAATTTAATTAATCATTAATTAATTTATTAATTATTTTCGGCAATTTTAAATTTCATCAAATTTAAATTTCAGCAACAGAAATATTTATGGGAATTAAACAATTCGTTTATTTTATAATTCGGCAATTTTTTGTTGTTCCTAATTTATGATTTTGTTATTCTTTTTTTCGTTATGTTGTATTAGTCCCGGATATTGAAACACTTTTCAATATAGCAATGAAGAACTAATTATTTTATATTGCCATTTTACAATATAATGCTACTATATAATAAATATAATTATTATGTATGACAAACAAGGAATATGATGAATCCTTAAATATTGCTTTCTATTACAATGAAATAACGAACTCTTAAATGTTATATTTTTTAATCAATTAGACTTTGTAACGAAGCCAAAATATTTGAACATTTGTATGTTACTCTTAAAGAAAGGCCATTACCGAATATTTTTTATCTTTGGCAACACTCAAATTATTGGAAAATTATTTTTCGAAGTGCTATAATAAATCCATGTTGAAATTAAATTCTGAGAATTGAGAACAAGAAAATAAGTATTATCACCTTGTTTTTAAAATTATGGAAATATAATTTTTCACAAGATTTTTGAGAAAAATTGAAAGATTTTTAAATATTGCAGGCGTGTCAGAAAAAAATCTAGAAGATTTTAAATAATTTGTTTTATTATATAGGATTTTACAAAATTTTATGAAAAATTCCAGTCTTTTTAAAATATGTTTAGAATTATTAGAAGTTGGGAAGGAATCAAGAAATATTTGATAAATTTTCGAAAACATTTTCGAGTATTCAAATAATTTTAATCTATTCAAAACGTCTTAAACTCCTCAAAATATATTTAACTGACAAGAATTTTTCTCAAGATTTTCAAACATCATTCCAAATTTAAAAAAATGGCCTTACTATCTTCTAATTTTCCCCAGCAATTTTAAGAAAATTTGTTTATGCTCTTGAAAACTTTCGAAATTATTTTAAATTCTACTAAATATTTCTTGAATTTACCCAATTTTTGTTCGTTTTTATTTTGCAATCTTACCAAATAAAAACATTTTGCTTTAAAATCTTCTAAACTATTTTTAGAAGTTTTAGGAAATCGTTTGTTGTGTTTAAAACCACTTTTCAATTTTATCTTATACAGTCGTCGCTATTTATCTTGCCGCGGATGGGACCGTAGGGGAGTAATTTTCCTGGAAACGATGTTCCCCCATTTTCGAGTCTAATCTTGATGCGTTGTGTTTGATGCAAATTGTTTCGCACGCTGCGTACGTTGCCGCGCGCGGATCAGTGTTTACAAACAGAGAAAGTTCGATTTTCAGAATACATATCGTGGAAGTGATTGTCTTACATTTGATTCCAAAAAATTGTGAGCACATCGTTCTCTCGCGGAATAAACTGAAAAATAGGTTAGTATTTAGGAATCATTGATAAGCCTCTGATTAAATAGCCATACTTGAGGGGCATCCTACGTGACAAATAATGATCATAAGACATAAATATTATGATTTCGAAATTCTTTTATAAGCCTCATTAGCAAAACATATAATGACTTTTTGCACTTTAAAATTGCCTTAAAAGACCTAAACCATTGACGGCAACGTAAATAGCGAGCGTAACAATTCTCGGATTCCGAGGCGTCGCGGTCGTGGTGGGGGAAGAGCTCGAGCGAGAGTTAGGGGAAGCGGCAAGGTAAATAGCGGCAAGGTAAGTAGCGTCGAATGTAGTTTATTTTTCAAAATAAAAAATTATTAAAAATTTTCACTCGAATATAAGACAAATTCTTTTTTCTAATCTTATCAGACCTTCTAAAACTTATAATTTCTAAAAACTATTTAATTTTTTTCTGCATTTTTTGTTTATTTAGCCAAATTAAAAAGTTGCTTCAAAATCTTTCAGATTCTTCTTTTACTACTTTTGAAATCTTCTAAACTCTTTTGAAATAATCTCTTCAAATTAATTTTTCGAAATAAACAATTATTTTAATTTTCCCTAGGAACATGAAAAAATGTATTTCATTTTTGTGAAACTTTACAAAATAAAAAAAAAACTTAACAGTTTTAATTATTTTTGAATCATTTCAAAACTTTTTAATATCTCTTAAAGTTACTTAATTTTTTTCTAAAATTCTGTGATATGGCGAAATTGCAACATTTTTCTTTAAAATCTTTCACACTTATTTTAGGAGCTTTTTATCACACCCTGACAAAATTCAGTTTACCTACAAAATTTTTAAATCTTGAAATGCTAAAAAAATGGACTAAGAGTCTCACATATTCTTTCAACCCACATTTTTAAATCTTTAAAACTTGAAATTATTCATTTAAAATAAAGCCTTAACCATTTCTCCTCAGATCTTTCATAACTACTAAAAAGCTTCTAACTATTTTATTCGAGGTCTTCGGGTGTTCTGTGAGTTCACTTTTATAACCTGATTTTCATACCGGAGTGATAATTAATGGAAATGATTCGATAAAAAAACAGAAAAACACCATAAATAAATTCACTCTGTCATTTTCACAATAATAATAAAATTAAAATTATTTCTTGAAAAAAAGAACCTACTCATTCTTGACTACATTGAGAATCGAAGCACAAAACTTCTGCTTTCCGGTCAGGTGCTTTTCCAATTAAGCTATTAGAGGGATCAGAATAAGAACTCTTAATTCAAGAAAATAACGCTAATTTTTAGCTAGGTGTTTATGACACAAGTAATTATTTTTTTAATGAATCTGCTATATCATCAGAGATGGTACCTTACCGACATTAGATCAACTCTCCAAACCATGAAGGCAGAAAATCTACACAATATCGATAAAGTTAAGAATCTTCAATAACAGAAAATGCTTAACGTCTTAATCAGACTAGATGGAAAATAATATTTTCAAATTAAAATTATCTCTTGAAAAAAAGATCCTACAGTTTTCTTCACTCCATTGGGATTCGAAAAAAGAGTAGGATCTTTTGAAATTTTAAACATTTAAATTTAAAACAAGAAGTTAGATACCTGAAATAATCGAAACCTGTGGATTCCGAATTATTATGTTTTAGGCTGTTAACTTTGAAATAAAGAAAATCTATTTCTAAATTTTAATCCGAAAGCTTGACAAAGGACCCTTGAGAGTCGGCAACTCTATTGAGATAGCCTCTCTGCTTTTTATGTATGACCGAATTCTTATTTCAATTGTAGTCTCTCTGCTTGTTATTTATAATCGTATTCTTATTTCAAATTCGAAAAGGAAATTTAAAAGCTTTTATACCATTTAAACGAGCTAGCTGGAGCTTTAAAAATATGTACCTGAGTGCCTGCGGAGAATTTCTCTGAAGCTTCTCAGAGCCTTAGAATCTTCAGTTAACATTCTGAGATTTCTATCGGTAGCTCTGGCGGCCCGAAGGAACCAAAAGGACCTTAAAGACCCCACTGAGTCCCCCTTCGGTTTCTTCTTCAAAAACTCAAAAAAAAAAAAACAAAAAAAACAGCATGATCAACTTTTAAATTGTTGAAATCCGAATTCTACGTTAAATTTGCATTAGAAGCTCACGTAGTAGTTTTTGTTTTAATCGATAAAAATAAGATTGAAAATAATAAAATTAAATTTCTGGAAATACGACTCAAGTTACAACAAAAATGATTTAACAAAAATTACGCACCTTAAATACATCTACAAATGAAAAAATCGTGGAAAACGAAAAAAAGGACGAAAACAAATTGATAGACGAAAATTGTCCACCCTAAAAAGAAATAGATACAAATTTATTATAATTTATTACATTATCATCATTTATGATTCAGAAAGTATTGTAATTGTCCGGAATTTGACACCACAACATTCAAATTTTGCACCAAACGACGACAAATACTAAAAAAAGTCTTTAAGGGAAATTATAGCTTTTGAAAAATCCTACAAAATTTCTTTAAACAATTTTTCAATAGCACTCATCATTTTGATTTTATTTTTGAAAGTATTATGCAGAAAATCGAAAACTCCAATATTACGCGAAAAAACTCCAGATATGTACGTAAAAAATCTAAATGAAGACTTATACTATATTTTCTTTTACCCATAAAAAATAGCATGAAAACAAAAATCCTATTGGTAGCATAAAACGTGAGGTAAAGAAAAATGTCCGAAAAAAGGATGAAATTACTATTTAAATTTGCTTACATATTTTCAGTAATTTTTTCACCAACTTATAACAATAATGGAATTCAGCCAATTAAAAAAAATCTACAAATTTAGACCGCTTTGATCAGTTTCAATTTTATCAATTTTGACCATGTCATCGGAAATACCCCAAGAAAACCTCGTTTTAAGTCGGGTGAAATTCAGCCAATTTTTAACTTTTCTAAAACATTAGTTCATTTTTCATCAAACAT
>NC_046660.1:122665753-122693248 GCF_010883055.1 Belonocnema kinseyi | reverse complement strand
CGTCCCGGTACCACTCTATTCATTTGGAGTAGTTCCATGGACGAAGAACGAGCTCAGATCTCTTGGTATCAGGACAAGAAAGGTTATGCACATTAACAAAATCATGTATATTAAGTCTTCCGTTCCGCGACTGTACATCTCACGCCGTCAAGGGGGTCGCGGAATATTGAGTCTTGAATGTCTTCACAACAGGATTATTCTGGGTACAGCACATAGAGTTGCAAATGAAAGAGACCCTCTTCTTAAAATGGTCAGGAATCACGAAGAAGTGGGCAAAGGAGCGTTTCTGTACAAAGCAGCTGAGGAGGCTGCTGAAGCACTCGGACTTGACTTCAGTATTAGGGGTGAGCAAAATGCATCAAATCTTATCTATCTCGAGTGCTCACTCCTGAAAGCCCTAATTAAGAAAGCACAAGAGAAAAACTTTCGTGAACAGCTCCTCGATAAGAGGATGCACGGTATCGTCCACAGAAATATGAAGGATCAGTCAATGTCTTGTGAGCTAACGGTTGCTTTCCTTAAATCGCCCGGATTGAACTCTGGTACGGAGGGTTTCATTTTTGCATGCCAAGACGGTGTCATTTACACCTTAACATACCGTCGCCACATTTTGAGCCAAGACATTCCCGATGATAGCTGCAGGGCGTGCCATGCACACCCCGAGCATTTAGCTCACATGCTATCTAGTCGTCCAACTCACGCGGGAACGACCTACATTCAAAGGCACAATGCGGCACTAAGAGTGCTTTATTACCATCTCTGTGACTCGTACGGCATTAACCTTAATATCGCTCGCCTAAATGCTCCTAGGAAAATTGAGTCAATTGTCGAGAATGGGAAGTGCCGCATATACTGGAACTTTATATTCTCGACAATTGTTTCTGTTGCTTACTCGGGGCCTGACATGGTTCTTCTTGACTTCGAGAAGCGAACCATGTTTGTTATCGAATTTTCGGCACCAGCTGACAAAAACATCATAACCAAGGAGAATGAAAAGAAAGAGAGGTATCGAGACCTTATAAGGGAGTTGCAACGATTGTACCCGGAATATTCTGTTAAATTGATCGCCCTTATCATCGGCACTCTTGGAGGTGCCAAGCTTTCACTTGCTAATGGCCTAAAAAGCATCCATGCGTGTCAACAATATGCTAGAACACTTGCGGGGAAAATGCAGAAGGCGGTTGTCCTTGGGTCGCTCCGTGTTCTTAGGGTGCACGAGGCTTTTGCTGGATCGTCGTATTGATTCCTTTACAGACTGTAACCACCTATCTCACGGTTGTGAGACGTGGTTGTGGCTGAAATTTTACCGCGAATTCGCTGGAAGCGGGTGCAATTTTCCAGATTAGCACCCGCTTCCGGCGAAATCCTGCGGTTGTCCTTATGAGAAATTTTTAATATGTATGTATGTAAATTTATCGGACTTTCCTCGAATTTGGTCCATTTGAATAAAAAATGTCGAATTTTTATTTTTTGACCTCAAATTTGTAATCAAATACATAAAAATCTGTCCTGTATTTGCTATGATGGAAATCCAGCATTGTTTAGTTTTCAACCAATTGGGCCATCTAGATAAAGAAATATTTAACTTTTATATTCCCACTTCAAATTTGTGATCATAAACCTGAAAAAACCTTAGTAATGAGCCTCATAAAAATCAGAACAAATTTAAAGGAAATTTGTTTAATTTGCGCCATTTGAATAAATAATTTTAAATTTGATTATTTTTCACATCGAATTGGCGATCTAAACCCGAAAATACCCTCTGTCCAAATTCGAATGAAACCGGCTATATATAATAGGTGTTTCGGTTAATAAAGTCGATTTTGCTAAGAGATGGCGTTACGAATACGTTTGTTGGTGTAGACGCATGGCGTCTATGGAGTTTTGAAGGTTCGTCATACGTCACCAAAAGCCAGTTTGTTCTGGGTTGCCATCGTGCAAAGAACATATTTTTTGAAAGCTTTGAAAATGTTGAATTACGTACCTGAAAAAGCCGTTTTGCGGGGAAGTTTAATAACGTTAATTCATTTGAAGAAAACGGCTGCTGAAGGTTATAGATCATTGGATGAAGCTTACGGGGAAAATGTTATAACACAAAAAAACGTGTGAAGGAGGGTTTCAACGGTTTAAAACTGGTGACTTCGATATAGAAGACAGGGAGCGTCCAGGTCAGCCCAAAAAGTTTGAAGATGAAGATTTGCAAGCTTCGTTATTGGATGAAGACTCAAGGCAAACGTTGAAGCAAATGGCAATCCATTGAATGTTGCCCAATCCACCATTTCCGAACGTCTACATCTACATGCATTGGGAAAGGTCCAGATGGTAGGGAATTGGGTTCCATATCAATTGAACGACAGAGACATTGAAAGACGAAAAACCATTTGTGAAATTCTTCTAGCCAGGCAGAAAAGAAAAGGTTTCTTGCATCAAATTGTGACAGGTGATGAAAAGTGGATCTATTTTGACAACTCAAAGTGAAGAAAATCATGGGTAGACCCAGGCTAGCCTTCAACGTCACAACCAGTGCGCAATATACATGGAAACAAGCCTTTGCTGTGTATTTGATGGGACAATAGGGGAGCTGTGTATTACGAACTGCTGAAACCTGGTGAAACGATTACTCGCGAACGGTATCGACAACAATTAATTAAATTAAACAAAGCCTTAAAAGAAAAACGAGCAGAATACGCGCAGACACGAGAAAGTCATTTTTCAACATGACAATGCACGGGCTCATGTTGCGATACCAGTCCAAAACTATTTGGAAAACCTTAAATGGGATATCCTACCCCACCCGCCGTATTCACCCGACTTGGCCCCATCGGACTACCAATTATTCCGATCGATGCACCTTTCTTTTGTGAAGGATTCCATGCATTGCCAGAAAGATGGGGAAAAGTTGTAGAAAACAATGGCCAATACTTTGATTATTAAGGTAATTCTTTTTGTTATGTAAACGAACGGCCAAATTCTCAAGGCCAAAACTCAGTTTTCCCTACTAAAAAAAAAGTCAGGAATCATCAGAAAAAATCAAGACATCTGATCATTTCGGTCAATTTTTGTTACGTTTCTAGAAGGAAATCTTCAGGAAAAGTCAGAATTCGTGATAAAATATTTTGAAATCGTCGTAACATTGGGCTCTAAGGACAATCCTTTTATTAGGATTTTATTAGGTTTATTTATATCATTCATTTATAATCATTTATGCAAAATTCCTTGATATTTATATTTAGTTACCAATACATGACTTTGAAGGTGAAGCTACAAATGTCCATTTTTATATATCTCCTTCTTTTTAAAAGATTCATTTTAGCTATCCTAATTTGTAACGTTTTATGAAAAATTTTAGGTATATGAAATAATTAAAACGCGTAGATTATAAATTTTAAACTTTTGAAACTGCATATGCAACATTGTCAACAAAAATTATTTTTAATGGTTGTTGCTTTTCAATTGGCCTAACGTACCTGCTGTCCTAACCAATGAACTACTCGATAGGTAGTGAATTAAAATATTTACAGAAATAGCCAGACTTATCAGGAATGGTCAAGACATTCATAAATAATCTTCAGAACTTCTGACAATTTGTGACAATCCCTGACTTTTTTATTAGGATTGCGATCAGAAACTTGAAGCCCTCTAATAACGTGTCGCATTGAAAAGTGGAACTTTCTTACATTTTTCAAAAATATCCGTATTTGGACCCAAAATGTAGAATTTTTATTTCTTTAACTCATATTCGTGATTAGAAATAAAAAATCCCTATCAGTATTGAGGCTCATAGAAATCCGTCAGTTTTTTCAATTCTCCAGAAAACTTCCCCATTTGAATGAAAAATTTTAAACTTTTTAATTTTGACTACTTTGTCCCCAGAAACCAGAATAGTCTCTCAGTAACGTGCTCAAGCTCTAAACACAAAAATCAATCGCCTCATTTTACTAAATAAATAGTAAAATGAAATAATTTTTAGATACTACCCTACTGAAAATCTGCAGTCGTATTTACGCTCGCATTTTCTGGCGCAATGGACCAAATGCAAGGAACAAAACTTTATTTCTGTAATATCTTTGTTACTAATATTAATCATTATCATTTTATTATTTCATTAAATCGACGTGTCCAAAATACAAGGTGCCATCTCGACAGAACCAAATAAAATGGTTCCCTACTTCAGAGGGCGCTAGTGTTCCCAATACTATTTATATGGGATTTTTAAGCTTTCATGTTTCGCCACCCGAGATGGCACCTTTTTATTTCGTCCTATCGAGATGGCACCTTGTCATGTGGACCCGTCGAAACATTAATTAAAAAATAAAAACTATTTTGCAAATACACTTGCCACGCTCAGAGCAAAAGCGAATTAAAAAAATAGTTGCGGAAAAGACAAGTAAAAACATGGGAGAGCAAAAATGACCTAAGAATTAGCCGAGAGGTAAAACGACACAAGAATGAAGAGAGAAGATTCCCCCCACTTTGCTCCTGCGAAGACCAGCCTCGTGTAAAGCCGAAAATGCGCGAACATGAACTGAGCTCGCCCGACTTCACGAATGACGATCTAATCAGCTGCTTCCAGAGCTGCCAGATCGAGCCTAAGTTTGATCCCCACCATAGGTCTTCTATTTATATCTCGATCCCCATTTGAAAGAAATTAAAGAAACTAGCGATTCTGATGTTTCGCGCGATTCTTAATTTCATGCATGAGTCGATTTTGAGGTTATGTTTTTCAGGTGTATATAATATGGATATTATTACTATTATATATATTATTAATGTTAATATTATAATTTTATAAAATTTTATATTCATATTAATGACTAGTTGACTATCTTTTAATAGAAATAGTTCAACTTTCAACTAAAACAATTAGTTTTATTTGAAAACAGTACATTTGGAATAAAATTCATAAATTAAAAAAAATATAGTTAAATTTTTTAACAAAAAGTTAAATTTTGATCCAAAAAGCTAAATTATAAACTAAAAAAGGCATTTTTAATGAAATACATGAAATTTGCACAAAAGAAATTTATTTTCCATCAAGACTGATTTTATATAAAAAATTAATGTTTAATCATTGTTCAATTTTCGACCAAAAAGATTAATTTTCTTGTAGTTAAAAAAAAAAATTTTTAAAAGAAAAACAAAAAGAATTTTGTACAAAATAGTTAAAAATCCTCAAATATTTAAAAATCCTTTAAAATCTCTTAAAATTTTTTAAAGCTCTTGAAAATTCCTTGCAATTTTAAAAATACCCTAAAATATTTTCAAATTCTTTAAAATGTTATACCAAATTAATAAAATCAATGACAAATTCCTTGGAATCTATTAAAATACCCTAAAATATAACAAATCTTTCAAAATCTCATATTAAAAAGTTTTTTAAAAAGTTTAAAAAAAAGCAAAGCTGATCCACCTAAAAGCTTCCAAAAAAAGTTTCTAATCTCTTTGCTCTATCTTGTGTTTTTTTTTCAAAATATCTGACTTTATTAACAAGTTTGCGAAATCTTCAGAAAAAATGCAAGATAGAGCTCTCAACATTTTGTTTAGAAGTTTTCAAGTGAAACAACTTTGATCTTTTGACTTTTTTTGTATCTCGTCTCATTAGTGCAAAAAATGCGAATTTTCATAAAAATAAATCCAATTTTCTCTCCTCTAAAACGGGAGCTCAAGATAAACTCTTTTGAGATAAATACACCACATAAGTACTACCTTTGAAAATAAACAACCCTCATAAGTCTGATTTATGGGGCCCCAGAAAACCCCACAAGTGAAAAAATGGGTTTTACAAGTTTTCGGCGCTAATTATGATTTTTTACATTTTTTTAAAATGCAAATTATTTCTTATATATAAAATACTACTTCATACTACTAATTAGATGTTCACATAAATTTTTTAGGCAATTTCTTACTGTTTTTAGCAATTTTCTCTTAAAATAGAGAAAGACAGTCGCGGTTTTTAAATAAATGTTGCAATTTTTGTCCAAATTTTCAATCCCAGTGAAGTGCTCATATTAACAAATTAATATTAACAATCAATATTAACAAACTTAATTGTTTAAACAAATAATTATCATTGTTAATAATATATATTTTTAAATACTAGAAATTGCGAGTTTTTCTGGAATTTTCTGCTGTGTGTCCACTTTTTACTTAAAGTGAGTTAACATTTTATTCAATTTTACAATAATAATTGTTTAAACAAATTGTTATTGTTTATAGCTATCTTTTTCTATATTAATACTAGGTAGTTGCAGTTTTTTCCCGAGATTTAAAACTTTTGTCGATTTTTAAATTAAAATAAAGTAATAATAAATTGAAGTTAACAAAAATAATTGTTTAAGCAATTTATTACTATTGCTGATCATTTCTCTTTGCTTTAGGAAGTGGTGGTTTTTTTCTAAAATGTTTACCTATTTGTTTATTTAGCTTCCTCCCAGAGAAAGCTTGTAATGGTAAAATTTTCGAAAATTCTTAATTCGTTTAGTAAACGTTCTTCAATTGAAAAATGTCTAATACAATGGGCTAAGTAATTGTCCGGAGGTGTGTGTATTTGTGTATATGGATGCCACACTTTTTTCTGATCACGATAACTTGATAACGGTGGCAGATAAATTGATTAAATTTGGAGGACTTCTTTTCGCGACTAATATCTTAAAACTGACCGATGGGTTTCTAAAAATATTTATTGCGGTTTTTTATAGTGTTTTATAATATTCTGAAAGTCGGGTTTTTATAGTCAAACTTTTTTCATTAACATAATTCAAAGTTGATACAAGAAAATAAAAATTTTTCGCCTGGAAACGAATCGATTGACCTATAATATTAATATATTTGATTAAAGAGTAGGGAATTCATGATAATTTAAATATTTTTAATATCGATTTTTATAGTGAAAATCTTCTCAATCTCATAATCTAAAGGTGATGCAAGAATAGAAAAGTTGGGTTGATTCCAGGCGAATCGAGTGACCTATAATAATGATAAATTGAATTGAAAAGTAAGGAAACTATGGTAATGCATTATAAAAATAAAAAAAATTAACCGTTTTTTATAGTAACACTTTTTTCTTTAATATAATTCAAAATTGATGGAAAAACGAAGTTCTTTTTTTTTTGATTCGAGACAAACCAATTAACCTATAATATTAATACACTTTATTGAAGATTAAAGAAGTTATGCTCATTTATATTATTTGAAACATCTGTTTAAAACAGGAAAACTGTTTTCATTGAAATAATTCTAAGTTGATGCATGCATATAAAAAAATCTGTCCGCATCGCGGGCACATTCAAGTCGCGCGCTACGCACGCGGCTCGCTTCGCTCGCAAATTTGAGCGCGCCTGGGGCGCGCGACGGTTAAATGTCGCGCTTCGCGCTCGAACATAATTACACCTCGGGCTTCGCGCTCGGATATTTATTCTTTGCATTTGGAATGCTTGAAAAAAACTTTATCAAAAAGATCTCTCTTAGATGACAGTATTTATATGTTGCGACAGAACTTTTCGCTTTCCTTTTCAAGATTGAAAAGTTACTATTTCAAATACAAAATATGGATTTGTCTGGTTTGTCATTGTATTTTAAACATTGTTTATATTATTTTGTAATTTTGTATTTTTGGTGAATTTCTACATTTTAATAGCGATTCTATTTTTTCAGATATAGGAACAACATTTGTTATCACGTAAGATCAAATAAAAAACTATCGATTGGTGTAAAAAACGAAAAATCTATTTTTTCCACATTAGGTCTCTTTCTTCGCGGACGGTCACGAATACATTTGCTAACAAGAAGCAAAGTGCTCGTAAAATAAGCACCATATAATTATAAATACAAAGTGGAAACATGCAACATCTCATTCACAGCTAGTTTCACTTGGAGCAACTTATAACTAATTAAATTTAATCAAATTAATTTTTTTAAATTATTATTAATTGTTTATAACTCTTCTTCTATAGCAATGCTAGATAGTTGCGGGTTTTCCTGAAATTTTTAACTTTTTGTCCAATTTTCACTTAGTGACGTAATAATTAATGCAAGTTAACAAAACTAATTATTTAAATAATTAATTAGTGTTTAAAACTATCTTCTCTCAGATAATTATTACAAAGTTGCGATTTTTTTCTGTAATGTTTAACTTTGATTTATCTTTATAGTTATAAACAAATAATAAATAAACATTAAAGAATCTTTTATCAAACAATCTCTTTCTTGTTTGTGAATATATTTTTCTAAAATAAAATAGATATTTGCAAAAGTTATATCGAACATTACTTCCCTTCTTACAAAAGGCAAAAATCCAAAACAATATTTACCAGAAGTTGTAACAGAGTACCGGTAAATATTGTTTTGGATTTTTGCCTTTTGTAAGAAGGGAAGTAATGTTCGATATAACTTTTACAAATATCTATTTTATTTTAGAAAAATATATTCACAAACAAGAAAGAGATTGTTTGATAAAAGATATATATATATTATAAACGACGAGCCTTGTTTTCTCCAGGGAGGATGAACAAATTTCCGGGCGATATGAATGAAAATCCGAAGACCAAAAATTTGGACCACCTAGCGAAACAGTCTTAACCTTAACATGAATTTACTTTCGGACAATTGAAAGTTTCGAGCAACCTCAAACTGTTCCAGAGTAGCTTGAAACTCATTCATAACTTTGAGAGTAATTGAACACTTCCGACCGTTTCGGAAGCTGGACATCAAAGTCGACTCGAAATCTAACCTAAAATACAATTGTATGTTCACTCGACTCGACTCGTTCAAACGTCGAGTTCTTTGCATATCCCCGCCAAAGAAGATCTTTGTCACTAATACTATTTACCATTGAATATCTTAATATTAAAAATAAACTTTTTATAATTAAAATCAACATTATGTGAATTGACACTTCACTTTTCAAAACTGCACAGTATAACATTTTTTCCAATTTGTATACCGAGTTTAGGTTTCCTAATTTTGTACTAACTACAGATTTTTTATTTATATTATGAGGTGAATTTGAAGCAAAAAATTGCAGGATTAGAGCCAATTAAATTGAGGATACATGGAGCCCAATATTTCTTGATTGTTACGCTACTGGAGATAATGCTGAGCATTATACATAATTTACCAAAAGATAAAAACAGAATACAGCATATCGCAAGTGTTTGTCAGCTAGCTTGAGTGGTATATCATTATTTCAGACACAAACAAATATTCTGGACGATGCGATTAAATGTTATAAGGACAAATTCACATTTTAAAAAGCTTACCTTGAAGTGAATCTACTGAAGACGGTGTATTACGTGTAAGATTGAGGTTAGCAACTTAAAGTGTTCTTTATTTCATTTCTCATATAAATGTCTTCGTTATTTTTCACCCTTTTAAACAATTTTCTGTGTAACATTCACTATTATCGTCTATGATTCAACAAGTATCAAAACTATAAATATGCAATTGAATTATGTGTTGCAGTTTCCAATTTCCTAGGTTTTCGTTCTTCTTGCCCCTGATCATTGATTATCCACTTGCATTTGCGTCCCGGGAAATTTGAAAATAAATTAAAGAGAAGAATTTTACTTTTAGGATATACAGACTGGCGACTTGACAGGGTAACCGGGATATGACAGGGAACTTTATTGACAAAAAAAGAAGAGAAATGGCCGGGAATTTAATTTAAAGCCCGGAGATTTACTTCTGATCGCAGACAAATTTAAGTTTTCATTATTTCAATAATATTATTTAATTAAAAACAAATGATTTCTACTTTATCTACAGTCGCATATTTTTCAGATAATCTCAGTTCAATACAATCCTAATTTATTATTGAATGCTCATTATTTTCCATTATAAGAAAAACCTTTTGTAAGATCGAATTGTTGATATTTCAAACATACAGAAACAAATCTTCTCTTGATTTAAAAATAAAAAATAATCACATCTTATTCGCTTACTCCTTATTCATCCTGAATTGGATCAGGGAATTTTAGAAAATAGTTATCGTTTTTATTTTAGGACAGCGAGTTCCCGTAAAGAAATATAATTTCACTTAGACCAGGGAATTTTTTATATAGGACGGAAATTTGTTTAAAGAATTATCATTCGGATTTAGAAGAAAATTATTTAAAAGAATCCCTGTTTCAAGTGAGAATTTGTCAAAATTTAAAAGTTCAATCCAAATTTTAGATAAAGAAAGTACTTTAATTATTTGTTAGAGTAGAACTTGTATTTCAAGGAAGAAATATTGCTGAATTATAATAGAAAATATTGTTACATTGTTCGTTACGAATTCATATTTCTTTGGTAAAAATTTGTATTAAGTGGTTGAAAGTTTAATTCTTTTGTTAAATATTCATTGTTTTGGTTGGAGAATCATCATTTTAATTGAATTTTCAACTCGGATTGAAAATGTAACTACTTTATGGAAAATCGATTTTTTAAACTAAAAATGTAATGATTTCAATATAAAATTTAACTATTTTGCTGATAATCTGCTGTTTTTTATATTTTAACAGAAAATTTAACCATTCTGTTTTTGGTTGAAAATGTGTCTTTTTTTTAAATTAAAATTTAACTATTTGGTTAAAAATTCACATTTCTTATTTAGTGATTAAACTAGTTTTGAAAATGTATGTAATTCGCAAAACATACATTTTCTTTATATAAATTTAATCTTTATGGTAAAAAATTCATCGTTTTAGTTAAAATGTAACAGTTTTGGTTGAAAAATCATTCCTTCAACTATAAATTTGAATATCCACTTTTTGGTTGAAAATCCACATATTTTGTTAAAATTCGATTTTATTTGGTAGAAAATCATCTTTTTCTTCGCAAGTTAATCTTCTTGTTGAAAAGTTCTTCTTCTCGGTTAAAATATCAAGCATTCCAGTTAAATATTTATAAGTTTAGTTGAAACTTCATCTTTTAGGTTGGGAATAAAAAAACTTGGTTGAAACTTAAACTCTTGTTAAAAATGAATTTTTTGTTTGTTTGAAGATTCATTTTAATTAAAAATTCATTTCTTTGGTTGAAATATGAGCTATTTTATTTGAAAACTGCTTTTATGTTTGGATGAAAAGGATTTTTTTTGCCGAAAATCTAACTATTATTTCATTTGAATATTCCATAATTTTAATTAAAAATTCATATCTTTGGATGAGCAATCATGTTTTTACTAAAAATTTAATTACTCAATTTTTGGTTGAAAAATTACCTTTTTTAGATAAAATTCATCTGTTTTGATAGAAATTAATCTTGTTGGTTGAAAATGCATCTAGTTGGTCACAAATTCCAGTAATCTAATTAAATCAATATTTAAGTGCAAAGTTTATATTTCTGATTTAAAATTCAACTATTATAGTTAGAGATTTACAATTTTAGTGGAAAATTAATCGCTTTGTGTGAAAATGTAGCTATTTTCTTAGAATTTAGATCTTTTTTGTTGAAAATTACTTTTTAACTGAAAATTAAAATTATTCCAATTGAATATTCCATAGTTTTAGTTGAAATTTGATCAGTTTAGTTGGACATTATTTTTTTAACTTAAAATTCAATTATTTAAGTTTTGGTTAATAATTTATATCTTTTTTAGTAAAAATTAATTTTTTGTTTTGTTGAAAATTCAACTATTGTCGTTGAAGATTCATCATTTTAGTTGAAAATTCATCACTTACATTGAAAATTGGACGATTTTTTGCTCTGCTGTGTTAAAGAATGTTTGGAATGAACGTCTAGGCTCACCAAAAGTATATAAAGAGAGAGTTTAGACATGTTTCCCCTTCCAAGGATTGCAGCTGCACCGGAAAATTAAACATTAAATGATATTTTCATGGGACGCAAAACTATTGAACTGTGTAGATTTTTATTATTTTTTTTATTTATGAAAAATTTGAAGTATATTTGTGTGAAAATGAATATTATTACTTCCCCAATAATTTGCCATTTTTCTATTATTAGTGTTGTCTCTATTCTATGTTAAATACTTTTGCAATTAAAATTATGATTAGAAAATCGCGCCAGTTCAAGTCAATCAAAGATCAACTAATTTCGATACAGTACAAAAATAAGGAAGTTCCTTGAAGCTATTGGTCAGCTCTATTAAATCGCATAAATAGCGCTTAAACAAGATAATCATGTGCGAGAAAGTTCTTGTCAAATATAGGCGCATATAAAAAAAAACAGAATTTTTGACACCTAAGAAGTTGCGTAACTGCTTTATCAGTTATCAGTTATCAGTTATTTTTTAAAGTTTTTAATATCAAAGTATTCAGCCTAAAATCACTTATAATTCGATTGTAATTTAAATGTCAATTGACAATGTCATCTTTTCGAATTTTTACGTGAAACGATGTACGTTTAAGAATGTGAGGCAGGCGTTGCAGAATCGTCGGTAGACGTTCCATTACAGCAGCTCGAAACAGATGATGTTATATGCCGGACGCTCTATCTAATTACGATAATGTATCGCTTGGATTCTGTTGACAAAATCTCATCCAAGATTTTCGGATGATAAGCCAGGGCTAACAGAAGAATAGATTTTTTTCTATTTTTTCGTTCTGTTTATTTTATATGATCAGGTGGATTTAAACATTTCTCATGAAAATATTTCAATATAATTCATTTAAATTTAAATAGTTAAATATTTAATGTATATATTCATTTAATTTGTGATTTCTGTTCAAATTGTATAGCTCGAAAATTTAATGGAGTTTTTACTTCCTGATGTATTATAAGTAAAAAAAGATTGAAATTTTAATGGAATTTCCAGCATAAAAAAAGAATCGAATGATTATAGTTCTACTAACCTTATTTAGTAAAAGTTTGAAAGTAAAAATAAAAGGAGTTACTAGAAATAATTTCTTGGAACATTAGAGTTGAAAAAATTGTTTAAGATGAAAAATACTTGAACCTGAAATTAATATTCTCACTTTAAATTTGAATTTGAACATTGAATCCAAGGCTAACTGAAATTAGAAGAAATAAGTATTGTAAATGAAAACTTTTAAATCATAAGAATTTCATCAGATTTGACTAAAAGCTAGTAATTATTTATGTATTTTTATAAAACATAAGAATTCACAGTATGTGATATAATAAATAGTATAATAGTATAATAAATTGCAAACATAGGTAAGTGAACTAAACTGTGTTTACATAAATATTTTTTAAATTTTATTCCTGGAAGAATATTTGAAGGTTTGCAGTATACAGAATTAGATAACATACAAAAAAGACATTTTTTAGGAGAGCGAAGTAACATTCCGTAAAATCAAAATCAGCCTAGAAAGATAAAAGAAAAAGTTACTCATGAGCTGAATTGTTTCTGAATTCAGGCCAAAAAAGTATGATTAAAGAAAATTATCCAGTTGCGAGAAATAAAATGTCGAAGTTTACAATCCTAATCACGATTAAATGTGTAATTTTCAGTTTAAATAAAAAATGAGAACTCACTCCTGAGATAATAAGTTGTTCGATTGGGAGAAAATGAGTTTGACGAGGAAAAGTTAACCAATTCCTAGTAAATCATTCAAGAATTTGGCTATTCAAATTCGTTATTTTGAAAATCGTTTTTAAACATGGACTGAACATTTATTCTTCAGTTTTAAACATAATAAAAACTTTCTCCCGAAATATGGAGAGGCTGAGTAAGAATGGAAAATATTTTATAGAAAAAATTTATTCTGTTCCGGGAAAATAAAGATTTAGTGTGGCGGTATTACACTGTAACAGTTATAAAATTTATAAGGTTGACTTTTAGTAGAAATGGAAGACTTAAGATTTTAGGTTGGAATTTTATGATAATATAAAGTATAAATCACACGAATGGAAACAAAAATACGGTGTTCATAGTTGTAGTGGCGAATGGCGCGAACTGTCGGCAGTAATGTAGCGCCATTGCACTTGCGTGATATTGGTGGACGCATCTTATTTCGACTCTAATCTTAACTATACGTAGTATTATATTTTAACTAGGATTTACTAAATAAGGGGTTTTTTACAAAAGGTACTTTATTGAAATTAATCAAACTATGATTTATATTACATTAAATTTTATTACTCGATTAAATAGTTATTCATAGATATAGGAATTATATGTTCTAGTAATCACAACTTAACAGTTTAGAAAGCGTACATCTACTCCAGAAAAAGTTACTAGTGCCATAATAATTTGCTATCAAATACAGCACTCTTCATAAAAATCATTTTTCTCCGTGCAATAGGAAACATGATGTATGTTTGACGTTTGCGGTTATGCTGCTCATATTCTCATTATTTTTAATTTTTGATTAAACGTTAGTAGTTTTATGAGAGATTATACAGTGAAACTCTTCTATAGTGCCGATTTTGGGGCTGACGGTGGGTGGGAACTGACTCATTATAGCCCATTCCGCTTTTTTTGTTCACATCTGAGTGCGCGCCTGAGTGATAACCGCAGATCCCGCGCATCCCGCGCAGCTCCTGTTACACTTAGGGCATACTCTGTTTTGAATTATAATTTACAATATTAAAATTAATTTAAGGAATTAGTTTCGCCGTCTTTTTTCAATGATGACTATAATAATCGAAATGATCAGCAATCCAAGGTATTACCACGGTCACTTTTGTCACGCCCAACAGTACACATATATGTGACGTCATATGCTTTCAACCTTTTCTAAACAAGCTGGATGTTCATGCTTCTTTAAAAAATTTCAATAAAAAGGAACTATTTGTAAAGGAATATGTATTATCATCAGAGATGGTAACCACACACCGTGAAAATATAAATCAACCCCCTCGATAAGTTAACTCTACAAATAATAGAAAATACTTAACTTCTTTTCAGACTAGATAGAAAATATATTTTTTTAAATTTTAAATTAAGTTTTTCTGAAAAAAGATCTACTCCATTACTCCACTGGGAATCGAGTCACAGAACTTGCAATTGCCGTTTGCGTTCTTTTCCGTTAAGCTATTAGAGAGATCGAAAGAAGAATCTTCTTTTAGAAACACATGCTTTTTTTTTGTAAGGCGTTACGTTTAATACAAGTCAATTTTCAAAGGAATCTGTAATATCATCAGAGATGGCGTGCGAGATGGCAAGTTTTCCAAAACTATCCGCATTTTATAAGGTCTAGTGCGGAGTTTGTCCGGTCCACGAGTTCGAAAGCAGAATCCGAATTTCATCCGGTCTTGTGCGATATTAGCACGTTCCGACGTACACTTCTCATCCGGATTTTATTCGGACATACCGGAAATCCATCAGTTCCGACGTTTTTGTCAGTTTGAAAATTCTTTGTAATTTTGCGAAATTAAGGCGGAATTTGTCATCCGAATTTCATCTGATGCTATCCGGAATATGTTCGTTCCGCGTGCTTGAAATTGAAATCCGATCATGTCCGAAATTTGTATGAGGGCACTTCAGCTTTTCCTTCTGAAAACGCTATATCGATGGGTCCTAAGAGAAAATATGCAATTTTTTGGAGAGGGTAGAGAATATGATAGAAGCGAATTTGGGAGAGCTTAGGAATGAAAAGGAGGAAAGAGCGAATAAGGATAATGGAGTTAAGAATGGCGAGAAAAGAGAAGGCAAATAGGAGGAATACTACTGTGATAAGAGGATTGATGATAAATAGCGGGGAAGAAAGGGAGGGGGTGGAAGCGCTGCTAAAGAACATAAGGTTTGTTAAAGGCAAGGTAGGAAAAGTTCGGCTTGAGGGCAAAGGAGAACGAAGTGGCGTTTGTGGAATTGGAGAGCTGAGAAGAAAAGTTGGAGGTAATGCGAAACAAAAATAGGATAAAGGATAAGAAGGTTTTCATCGATCAAGATTTGACGAGGAAGGAAAGGGATGTGCAGAGAATGCTGAACGACAGGGTTAGGAAGGGGACGAGTGAAGGAAGAGTGACGAAGATAAAGTATCGAAAAATAAAAGTAGATGAGATAATGTGGGTATGGGACAAGGAGAAGGAAGTGAAGTGCAGGGGAATTTGTTGTTTGGGAAGTAGGGAGTAGGGGAAATGCAGGGTGGAGGAGTGGTGAAGATGCTGTAATTGAATGTACCAGGGGTAAATAAGAAAAATGAGGTTTTCTGGAGGTATATCTACTAATTTGATGTGGTGGGACTGGTCAAGAGAAAGGAATGGGATAGAGTAGAGCCAAAGTTGCCAAGGGGGTATAGGTGGTGGCTCCAGGAGGTGGTCAGAGCAAATAGAAATGGAAGGACTAGTGGGGGAATTATAACATAGGACGAAGAGGGAGAACACTCGTATGTGAGTAAGATGGGGTTATCGGTGATATACTATGTGATCATAAATATGAAAGGGTGGGAAGAGGCAGAGAAATTCGCAGTGAAAGAGAGGGTGGAATTAGACCATCAGCAATTAAGTTTTTTGATAAAAAGGGAGGGTGGCAGAAGGCATGGTGGGAAGGATGTCGAGAGAAAAGGAATACTGCCGGATACGCAGGCGAGCTTTCGGGACGGAACGAGTACTATCGACAATATTTACGTGTTGCAGCACGTGGTGGATAGAGAATTAGCTAAAAAGGGTGCGAAAGTTTATGTTTTTTTTTGTAAATCTAAAAGGCGCGTTCCCTTCGGTGTATAGGAGAAGGTTGTGGGAAGCGATGGAAGAGAGGGTAGTGGAGAGACCTGATTGAGTGCTTCTAGCAAAGAGCGAGGAGTCTTTATGGGAGAGGATGAAAAGGTTGTGAATATACTTGGGTAAAAATATATTAGATTTAAATGTGGAAAAGTCCAAGGTTACGTTGTTCAGGAAAGAAGGTGGGAGGGATAAGGGCTCTCTGTTTCGGAGGAATGGGTGAGTGTATGGTCATATAAAGGAAAGAGTGAGAAGGGAAAATGTGGCCACTTAATGGGAGACCTGAAGGATAAAAGTGGGATGAGAGTTGAGCGGTGGCCACCACGTGAAATCGCAGCTCTGATTACCTTCAGGGCCGACTAACAAATGCATGGTGAAAATCAGAAAACTGATGTTTTTCAATAATATATATTATTTTGCTTTTCTTCGTTTCTTGCTGGAGAAATAAACTTAAACTGTTCTAACCATGAAAAGGAAAACATAAATCACAAAATTATGAAATAAGTTGTACAAATATCAATATTGCTAGTATAATTTATTGTGATATTAAAATACACATTATTAATTTCTTAAATAAATTCTGTAAGGATTAAAAATTATTAATGTTAGTAACAGAGAGAAACTGAGAGTAAACTTTTAATTAGGAAGCCCAACGTTGAGTAAGTAGCGCCTCTGCGGTCGATTTCAGGTAGCTGCGTCTAATTCACACTACCCCACGTATATGCATTCTCACGCACACAGGCGCGACTCGCTAAGTGACATGTCGATTCGGCGGAGGATTTAATTTTCATCACGAGACGTGCGCTGTGTCCGGCCTATGTGTCTTCCAGAGAGAATATCAGCTTTTTGTGTGTTTTGATTTTCTTTTCATAAAACAGTATAATCGCGTTTCGAGGGGGACTAGGTGAATTAAATCTCACAATGTTAATACAATTACAGAAGAGAAAAGTGCAAATTGTGTCAAAATGAGCTAAAAACGTTTAGGTAATTTTTACAGTTTGCAGGTTATGTTGTTATTTTCTTTCCGATCTTCCGATATTTTCTCCTCAAAATATAAATTTCATTATTTACTTACAAAATATAAACAATTTTAATTTTAGGTCTTTCTCGATGTCTTCAGATTCTGAACTATGTAAATAGAAATTTGAAGAACGTTAAGTTCCTGCCACGTGGCAGTATGTTTATTTTCTGAAACACGTATCACATTTGTACCATTTTTTTTACAAGGTGCTATTTCTTCTTTGAAAGGTTTTTAACTTCAGAGAGCTAACTTTGAATTTGTTTAAATTGCAATTTAAAAATATCCGCTTTGAAAGGTTTAATTTAACAGATGGCGCTTTGAAAAAATACCAGATTAAAAAAATCGAAAACGGCATTGCTAAAAAGTTGTTACGCTGTATTAAAAATAAAAATATCTATTGATTTTTTTTAATGAAAAAATACCCGATGGTATCGAAATGAAGTCAAACATGCTAATGAACTATAACTTTTCTTTAAGTTACAATTTTTTTTAAATTGTCAAAAATTACATTTTTTTAATGCAGGTAACTTTTAGTAAAAAAATATTTTGTTTTATACATGTCAAGCAAGGGGCTGTACATAAATTACGTAAACTTTTATTCTGAAATTTTAAACCGACAAAATTTTTTTTTGTAAATTTAGCGGTTACCCAAAAATGACTTGAAATGATGTGGGGTAAGGGAGAATTTCGTAAAAATAATTTACTTAGGAATCAAAAAAAAATTGTTCAATCCTCAACCTAAATAAATTCATTTTCAACCAAATAGTTGCATTTTTTAACAAAAAATATTAATTTTCTACAATAACAGACAAGTTTTCCACAAATTACATAAATTTTCAACCAAATAGTTGAATTTAAAAACTAAAAATTACCAATTAGTTTAACTGTCTACCGAATTGTACAATTTTCAAGCCAATATACGTTTTTAACTAAAAAGAACGAGTTTTCAAGAAAGCAGTTAAAGTTTTATTGAAATACCTAAATTTGCTAACATAGAGTTGAATTTTCAACTAAAAAGTTAAAGTTTCAACTAAAAAAGATGCATTTTCTACCAAACCTGGATTAGTTAAGTTTCCTGTTAAAAATAGGTAATGATCGTCCATATTTCAATCAAACCATTTTAATTCGCAAGGAAAATAGATTAGGCGTGCTTCTGTTGGATCTTGCGCTTCTCGCTCGATATTGGGTTACCACGCGATTCGCGCTCGGACATCATTGCAACTTGTGTTTCGCGCTCGAATATTTATTCTTTGAATTTGAAATGTTTGAATAAAACTTTATCAAAAAGATGTCTTTTACATCGCAGTATTTATATGCGTCTTCATATTTCTGAATTTTCTACGCCATTTTTCTCTATCTCATGTTTTTATGCTAAAAATAAGATTTTTGTTTTCATATTATTTTTTATGGATAAAAGAAAATAGCGTACAAGTCTTCTTTTACATTTTTTATGTACCTGGAGTCTTTTCACGTAATATTGATATTTTTGATTTTCTGAATACTACTTTCGATCAATAAAAACAAAATGACGAGTCCTATTGAAAAATCGTTAAAAGAAATTTGGTGTTTATTGTATTTTTCGTATTTTGCGTTATTTGGTTCAAAATTTGAATTTTGTTTTTCAATTTTCGGACAATTCCAATACTTTCGCAATCATAAATGAGCAGAATGTAATAAATTATAACCAAAAGTTTTAACTCTGTTTTGGGTGAACAACTTTCGTCTCTTAATTTGTTTTTGTACCTTTTCTCTTTTTCCACAAATTTTTCATTTTTATTTTTAACGTCATTTGTATGATTAAAACCAAAACTACGCGTCCAATCAAAAAGTGTGTAATGACAAACTTGTATCTCTTTTTCGGCAAACAATTATTGTTAGATCATTTTTTTCGTAACCTTTTTCGTTTTTCCACAAATTTAATTTTTTTATTTTCAAAGTAATTTCTCACGAACAAAACAAAAAATACGCGTCCTATCAAAAAGTGATCATTAAAAAATGTGTTGATCTTTTTTGTGATCACAATTTTTGTTCATTTATTTTTTTGCGTATGTTGTGTATTTTGACCACAAAATTAAATTTTTAATATTTAATTATTTTTTGTGCAGTCGAAAATGTGAATTTTCGATTATTCAAGAACATCCAAAAAGTTGTTATGATCGTTTTGTAGGGCTTTTAAAAAGCAATGCTTTTCTTGCCTTGACTTTTTTTATACCGTGCGTTGTTTGGCTTAAAATTTGGATTGGTTCTTTTAATTCTTATAAATGCTATAACAATGATAATTTTTGTATCGAAAAAAGTCATGAGGACAAATTTTTTGGCTTTCTAAGTACTACGAATAATGTTACATAAAAATTTTTAATCTAAAAAAATGGTCCTAACATTAAAAAAAATGTTTTATCTTTTTGAATTTCATCCAAAAGGGCGTTAAAGATCAATTTCATTCGTTAATTTCTTCAAAATCTATCGTGTTTAGGGATGGGCGGACAAACAGGTAGCCGTCATCGTAAATACTTGATTTTTGGATTCAGGGGGTTTCAAAACGTGGAGATCCGTTGAAAAACTATGGTGTCAAATTTCAGACATTTCTAATACAGTGAAACCCTTTAATAGCCCTTCCGAGAATTGACACCGCTCTGCAAGTAACGGTAACAGGAGTAGCACGGGGTGCGCGGGGTCTTCGGTTGTCACTCAGGCGTGAACAAACAAAAACGGAGCGGTCTATAATGAGTTAGTTCCTACCTACCGTCCGCCCCAAAATCGGCGCTATAGTACATTTATACCTCGTAGTAGTAGTACATTTCTTCTTTCTTACAGTACTTTTCTTATTTTTCACACGTAAGATATTTTCACGCCTGAAAATCGCTAAAAACAATAGTTAAGAAGTTGGATCAAAATTTAAATATTCAATTGAGATTTAATTATGTGTTTAAAATTTTTTTGGGGGAACGTGAATCATCTTGTTTTAAAATTCAAATACTTCGTTGCAAATTTATGTACTGTATTGATCATTCCTTTTTTTGGCATAATTTAAATCATATTTGTTAAAAATGCAACATTTTGGTTGAAATCTAATCTGTTGTACTTACGAATTGAATTGGTTTATTGAAAACGCGTCTCTTTTTATTCAAATGAAAGAGTTTCAACTTTTAGATTGATATATCAATTACATCTTTCGTTGGAAATTATTATTTTTGGACGATTGTTAGTTTTTTTCTTTTAAATTGGATTTTTAACTAATCCAGTTTTGGTTGGAACTGAATCTTTTTTAGTTGAAACTTCAACTATTTGGTTAAAAACTGACGTATTTTGTTAAGAATTCGTCTTTTTCGGTAGAAAATTAAACTGTTTTTTATTTAATGTAAAAGTATTTCTTAGTTAAAATATTAACTATTACATTTTTCTTTGAAAATTCATTTTTCTAGATTAAAAATGTAACTAAATTATTCAAAATTCGGTTTTATTTGCTTGAGAATTAATTTTGTAACTGAAAATTTAACCATTTAGTTGAAAATTTAACTTTTTGGTCGAAAATTTATGTACTTTTTAGAACTTTGGTCTTTTTTGGTAGGAAAATAATCTTTTTGTTTGAAATTCCAACTCTATGATAACAAATTTAGGTATTTAAATAAAAATTTAACTGCTTTCTGGAAAATTTGTTCCCTCTTATGATACACTCCCTACTTATTGGTGGGGCATTTAATGGTAGCAGTAGGGAGAGGAAAGATATGGGTGGAGGTGAAACTGATGTGTCTATCTCATAAGATAGAAAGAGATAGCGGGAGGAAGAGTGATCTGAATGAAAGATGGTGATGAAGTCGTAGCGGAGTGGTTTTTTTTTAGTCTAGATTGATACGGGTTAGCTAAGGTCCATTTTTTATAGAAAAAAGGGGACAGGTTGAAGTGAGTAAGAGTGTCGGCTGAGAGAGCTGGAATAATGTTTTCAGACGGAAGTTGATGTACAGAGTAGTCGCCTCTGGAGAGTGATGGCGATTTGGCTTCCAGAAACCTAGGGCTGGTAACCAGATTTAGGTTTCACAAAGAGAAATAAATTGTTGCGTTTTTTTATTAAGAGGGACGGCAATGGTTTGCGGTTCGAACCAGTGATCCCAGATCTGAAACGAGATGTCCAATACTATGACGGGGCTATGTCCGTGCGGATATAGTAGGAGACGGTATAAATGACTGGGTTGCGCGCGCAACTCATTTCTCGTCTTCTGAATTTGAAAACTCGAAGGTGTACGATTGCCGGTCGGAACACTTCGGCGGTTCTATTTAAATCTCTATCCGCTTTGAAATACAATCAAGAGGTTAGGATTTTAATATTTCCAGATATCGTTATTTCAAGCATAAAATATAAATGATATAAATATACATATATTATTTATTATTATTTCGGACAATTTAAAATAAAAATGTATATGCAATATCAGCATATTAATACCGTAATTAATATTTTGTTGTATATTATATTGTGTTCATTATACTGTATACTTTATATTGCGTATATTATTGTACATGAGGAATTAAATTATATGATTAGGTGTGTCATATTATAATTATATGTAGAATAGAATAGAATTTATTGTTTTCATTGTATACTTGTACAAGTTTTTACTATACTCTTTTGCTCTATTAAAGTTTTAAATAAAACGAAGCCACATATTTTCTCTCTTAGAATTTTTACCTGCTCAGATAATAATTAAATCATTAAATCATTACATATTTCTGTGTCTATATTACAGTTCCTCTTGTCCTTAGGCTATATTTCTCCTCTATGTCACTATTTTCTTCGATATTATAATTATATTAATATTAATTCAACTTTGAACGCTTAAAACTCTAGCACAATCATTCACTGCTAATTAATATTAATGTCAATATCAATATCTGTTGAAATAATATTATTATAATTATATTATCATATATAGTTAATTACATATTATATTAATTCTATGTACCAGATCTAAATGATAGTTTTTTCAAAAAATCTCTAATCCAATTCAGAAATACATACAATTGATTTGAAAAATTTCCTGTTCCAATTTAAAATTCAGAATAAAATTAGAAAATTCAAACTTTTAAATCTGAAAATGATTTATTTGAGTAGGAAATCTTTTGAATTTTAAACTTTTAAAACTAAACCTTGAAAAATGTTTAATTCAGAAATATTTCATTCAAACGCTCAATACTTCATACTTATAAAATACAAACTTTTAACACTATTTAATTTTACCATTTTTTTAATCAAATTATGTTAAAATATGAAATTATCGGTTTAAAATTTTTATGACTTTAAAATTTGAGAGATTTCTGGTTAAAAAATATACATTACGCTATGATTTTTAAGGTTCAAAATGATAATACTTCAAGAAAATTTCAGTTTGTAACATTAAAAATTGAACTATTAAACAATTTTTTAAATAAAAACTTTTTTAAATAAAAGTAAAATTATTTTTATTTTAAGTTGTTCCAGATTAATATTTTTGCATTGTTATTTATAGATAAAAATGTGAGTTTACTCATTGAAAATGTAAGAAATTAACATACTATCAAAATAATTGAATTTTCGACTAAAAAAAAGAGAAAAACAAATTTGCAACAAAATAGTTACATTTTCAACCAGAAAGGTGCATTTTTTAACTGAAATCAATAATCTTTAACCAAAAACTGGAATTTTTACAACTAAGTTTAAATTTTAGCGAAGAAGTTGAAATTTTAACTAAAAAATGGTGTATTCTAAAACAAAACAAAAAATTAATTTAACAAAAAAAGACAAATTTTATCGAAAAATTAATAAATTCTCAATCAAAACAAATAGATTTTCAGTCAGATAGTTAAGTTTTGATACATAAAAGATGAAAGGATTTTTTTTCTTAATTGTTGAATTTTAAAGCCAAAAAGTTTATTTTTTTACAAAAAAGTGTAAACTTTTTTTTTAAACGGAATAGTTCAAAGACTTCTGGTTAAAAAATATAAACCAAAGCTATTATTATTTTTCAGTTGAAAATTGAAATGTTTTGTTAGACAGTTCGATTTGCAAGATTGTCAATTCGGCAATAAAACTTTTGAGTTTGGATTCATAAATACAAATGTAAAAATTAATAATAAAAACGACTTAAAATAAAAGAATTCAATTTATGATTTAAAAAGTTTCCAATTCAAAAAGAATTGTAATTAATCCATTTTTATGAATCAAAATGATTTAGTCCTTAACATTTAAAAATTTATTGATTTAGTCTTCAATTCAAAGCATCGAATATAATAGCTTTGGTTTATATTTTTTAACCAAAAGTCTTTGAAATATTCCATTTAAAAAAACTTCACACTGTTTTGTAAAAAAATCATCTTTTTGGCTTTGAAATTCAACAATTTAAAAAAATCCTTATTGACTTAAAAGTCAACTATTGTTTAAAATTGATATATTTTTGGATGAGTTTAACAGTTTCTAATTAAAAATTTTAACTTTTTTTGTTGAAGATTCATCATTTTAGTTGAAAATTTAACTATTTGTTTGCGAATGAAAGTTTTTCTTTGTAATTAATTTTTTTGGGCTTAGAATTCAATGAAAAATTCCAGGTTTTGGCTGAAGATTATTAATTATCAGTTTAGTTGAAAATTCAATTATTTTGATAATAAGTTAATTTCTAGCATTTTCAATTGGTAAACTCAAATTTTTATCTATACATAATAATGAAAAAATATTAATCTGGAACAACTTAAAATAAAAATAATTTAACTTTTATTTAAAAAAGTTTTTAGTTAAAAAATTGATTTAATCGTTAAGTTTTTATGGTTAAGAACTGAAATTTTCTTAAAGTATTATCATTTTGAACCTTAAAAATAATAGCGTAATTTATATTTTTTAACCAGAAATCCCTAAAATGTTAAATTCATGAAAATTTGTAATTTCGTATTTTAACATAATTTGATAAAAAATTGTAAAATTAAAAGGTATTAAAAGTTTTTATTTTATACGTATGAATTATTGAGCGCTTAAATGAAATATTTATGAATTAAAGATTTGTCAAGCTCTAATTTCACCCTGAATTTTGAATTGGAATAGGAAATTTTTCAAAGTAATTGTATGTATTTCTGAATTCGACTAGAGATTTTTTCAAAAATTATAATTCAGATCTGGGACAAGGAATTCTAAAAAATAATTAAAATTTTGAGTTAGGAGATGAGAAATTGACAAAAGAATTATAATCAGGGTGCATTATAATAGAACTAATATTATATATAATTAACTATATATGATATTATAATTAGAATAATATTATCTTAACCGATATTCATATTAACATCAATATTAATTAGCTGTAAATAATTGTGCTAGAGTTTTAAACGTTCTAAGTTGAATTTCTCTATTAAACCGAAAAAATTTAAATAGCCTTTCAAAATTAGAAAATTTATTTATGAGAATCATTTAAAATAAAACAATTACAAATTATAAGTACTAACAAGCACAACATTTTTTATTAACACTTTTTAAAATTACTACCAATTTTAAATCTTAAAAATCGAAGTCCCAAGTAGTCATGAAAAAAGTATGATGTAAACAAATTCTAGGAAGCTATAGTTTGTAATTGTTTAATTCCAAGTGATTGTCATAAACAAACTGTAATTGGAACTGCAATATAGATACAGAAATATGTAATGATTTGATGATTTGATTATTATCTGTTCAGGTAAAAATTCTAAGAGAGAAAATATATAGCTTCGTTTTATTTAAAAATTTAAGAGAATGAAAGAATATAGTAAAAACTTGTAAAAGCATACAATGAAGCCAATAAATTCTATTCCATTCTATATATAATTGTAATATATTACATACTTAATTATATGATTTATTTTCATCATGTACAATAATATACACAATATAAAGTATACAATATAATGAACACATTATAATTTACAACAAAATATTAATCACTGTATTAATATTCTGATATTGCATGTATATTTTTATTTTTAAATTGTGCGATATATTCAAATATCATTCAAATCGTCAATTTCATTAATTTCTTTCAAATGCGGATCAAGATATAAATAAGAGTATTATAGTCTAACATAATTATAATATTATCATTAATAATATATGTATATATTTTTATATATGATAGTATTAATATTTACAGCATTTATATTTTATGGTTGAAATAAGGTAACCTCAAAATATGCGCATATATAGAGGCGCGCGAAGTATTGAAAACATGAGAATCGCCAGCATCGAAATCTGGAAATTTAAAAATCCTAATGTCTGGATTTTATTTCAAAGCGGATAGAGATATAAATAGATCCGCCGAAGTGTTCCGACTGGCAATCGTGCACCTTCGAGTTTTCAAATTCAGAAGAGGAGAAATGGGTTGCGCACGCAATCCAGTCATTTATATCGTCTCCTACTATATTGAAACGGACATAGCCTTGTCAGAGTATTGGACCACATCTCGTTTCAGGTCTGGGATCACAGGTTCGAACCTAATGCTGGTAACAAGCTGTAGGATTTTTAAGGGTGCTGGTATCCAGCTGCCAAAAAAGTAACGTTCCGGGCAGAGCTGCAAGATCGAGCCTGAAATTTACCCCCACCATACCTACCGTTTGAGAGCGGCAAAACAACAGGTGCATGATTACCACTGTGAGTTCGTGTGTAAGCCGAAAATGCACGATTTGACTTCGGTTTTCTGCTGTACGATGATTGTCGATCTAAAAGCTTCGGGAGACTTCGGTGGTCTTCTATTTATGCCTCGAGCCCCATTTGAAAGAAATGGAAGAAATTGGCGAACTTAATGTTTCGCGTGATTCTTCATTTAATGCATGAGTCGATTTTAAGATTATGTTTTTCAGGTGAATATAGTATGAATATTATTACTACTATATATTATATTAATGTTAATATTATAATTATAAAATATAACATTAATTTTAATTAATAGTTGACTAACTTTTAATAGAAATAGTTAAACTTTTAACTAAAACAATTAGTTTTCTAAAAAAAAAATTGAATGAGAAGACGAATTTTCTTGTAGTTAAAAGAAATTAATTATTGAAATAAATTGAAAATTCCTTGAAATGTTTTAAAACATCCTAAAATATTTAAAATCCTTTAAAATCTCTTGAAATTTTGCAAAGCTCTTAAAAATTCCTTGCAATTTTAAAAATACCTTAAAATCACATACTAAATAATTGAAATCAATTGAAAATTCCTTAGAATCTAGTGACATGTCCTAAGATGTATCAAATCCTTTAAAATCTCATATTAAATTACTGTAATAAATTGAAAATTCCTTAGAACCTTTTAAAATACTCTTAAATATTTCGAAACCTTCAAAATCTTTTGAAAAATCTTGACATGTTTTAAAGATTTTTAAGGTACTTTGGAGTTTTTTTAAACAACCTTGATATAATTATTAAAATTCTTTAAAACTCCTTTAATTTTTAAAAATGAACGAAAAATTCACTGAAACCTTTTTAAACATGCTCAAATGTTCAAAATCCTTAAAAATCTGTTGACATCTCTTGAATTTTTTTAAAGCTCTTGAAAATTCCTTGAAATTTTAAAAATATCCTGAAATATTTTAAATCCTTTAATTCCTTTGGAATTCTTAAAAATAAGCCTTCTAAAAAATTTTTAATTCTTTGAAATTCCTGTAAACAGTAAAAATAAATTGAAAATTCTTAGACATTTTTTTAAACGTACTCAAATATTTCAAAAATCCTTACAAATCTTTTGAAATCTTTTGAAATTTTGTAAAACTTCAGATTGAAATTAAAAAAAGAAGAGTTTCAAAACGTTAAATATTTCAATGTTTGTAGCTTAGAGTTTTGAAGATGGAATCAATAAAAATTCAAAGCTTTCGAAATTTAATTTTCAAAAATTTTCAACTATTCCATAAGAATAATTTTCAACTCGA
>NC_046660.1:122663551-122665653 GCF_010883055.1 Belonocnema kinseyi | reverse complement strand
TAAGATCGAGTTAACCTATTAAATATAGCACACATTTAAGACTGAGAACCGTACGCTTACATAGCTACACGTGTGGTTGAATTTCATTCGGCTAGGTTGGGTGAGGCCAGGTTTTGTTACGTTAGGATAGGTTAAACCTCTATGTAGGTTAAGCCGAAGCTGAATGAAACGGTACCGCAAACACAACGGGACAACACAATGAGTTTAATTGTGTTACGTGAAGTTAGGTTAGGTTAGGTCAGGTTTTTTTAGGTTAGGATAGGTTTGACCTCTTTGCAGGTTAAGCCCCAGCTGATTCAAACGGTACTACAAACACAACGGGACAACACAATCAGTTTAATTGTGTTTGTGAGGTTAGGTTAGGTTAGGCTCGGTTAGATTTATTTCTAGGTTAAGCTCGAGTTGACCCATTCGATGTAGCACACATTTGCTACTGGGAAAATATGCTTTCAGAGCTTTACGTGTAGTTCAATAAATTTCTGTTAATTCAGGTTAGGTGAGGTCAGGTTCTGTTGGGTAAAGTTATGTTAAATAAGTTGATATCAGGCAAGGGTTGATCCTTCACAGTTGTCGACATGTTTTTGAAGTGAAAATTTGCATCACTGGCATTATTTTGAAATTTATTTGCCTCAGTGCATGATTTTTCGTCATTTTTTGAGGTTATGGCTCAACCATGACGTGATGGGTGATTTAGGATACCGAATTATTCAGCGCCCCAAAATCCATAGGAATACGTGTGTCTTGTTACCAGATCCGCACTTTTTTTTTGAGTGGCTGTGTTATTTATCAGTTTAGTTGAAAAAATTTGTTTTCTGAAAATTTAACTATCTTGGAGAATTTTTTGTTTGTTTTTGTTTGAAAATTAATTTCTTTTAACTACAAGAAAATTAATCTTTTTTGTCGAAAATTTAACTATGATAAAACATTAATTTTTTCTATAGAAAATTAGACTTGGTGGAAAATATATTTCTTTTGTGCAAAGTTCATGTATTTTAGTAAACATTGTATTTATAATTGTAAATGTATTTTTAAAAAATTTCTAAAGTACTTTAGAATTTTAAAACACCTTCTAAAAATTTTTTAATTCTTTGAAATTCCTTAAAATTATAAAAATAGGTTGGAAATTCCTTGAAGTCTTTTAAAAGAACCTCAAATACTTAAAATATTTTGAAATCTCTTTAAATTTTTTAAAACTTCAAATTGAAATTTAGAAAACAGAAAAATTTCAAAACGTTATATTTTCGGTATTGATTCCTCTAAAATCAAACCAAAGGGCCTATGCCAAAGCCACCGAACGCGTCATCGGGTTGCGGATAGAGGGTCCCTGTACCAAGGGTTTCTGCTGAATATGGTTACAAAAATAAATAGGCAGTCGCGGACAATTGTCCAGGGGTAGTCCCGAAGGAATTAACCCCCAAGCGGAGGTGTAAAAACCGTGCCGAAAGCTGAATGGCACCTGGGTGAGGTGTCTAGAACGGTGACTCTGGGATACCGGGCGACCTCTCAGAGTACGCAGCCTTATCCTTGCAAGTGGGGCTCTACAAAGATGGACGAACCCCTTTCCCTAGCTTCTCGTGGGAACAGCAATGACAACACCAAACATAGTTGTAGTAAGTGCGGTTCAAAACAACAGAACACGCAGGGCTCCCGACAATAGGTCGGCCAACAATGCCGACCAATCTAGAGCTGGGGGAGCCAATGAAAATGGATTCAATGCGATGGATCGGCGGGATCTCGCAACCTTTGGGTGGACGGAGCGACTGAATCACGACTTGCTAGAGTGCTACGATGCGAGTGTGGCCCCTGAACGGGATTACGTGGCACGGCTGCATGCTCTGTGGTGCGAGAAACACCCGGAGATATCGCACTATTCGCAGCAACGTCTGCGAAACCATGCTGAACTACTCCGTAAAAGGGGCTATGTAAGCGGAACGCCTTCTCTACCACAGCTAGAACAAGCCGGCAACAGAGAAAGGCAGGCGACATTAAGACCAACCGCAGGCAGGCATCCAATTATTGTGTGTATAATGCAGCGAGAGCTTTGGCCGATGCGAACCGTAAAACAAAACCAACGGCTGATCATAAGACCAAAAGGCGAATGC
>NC_046660.1:122657162-122663451 GCF_010883055.1 Belonocnema kinseyi | reverse complement strand
AATTGACCCCATTTCAATTAACCTGACAATGTTTGTATCAATTAAAATGTAGAACTGTGACTTAAACATGCAAATGAATAAGAGTTTTATTCAAAATTTTTTTCTCTCATGCTTTTCTTAAACTTAAGGGATATATTTATACTATCTTTCGTGTTTACATTTTATCGTATTTTAATTGATTTATAGACCTACTTCAGTCTATTTTCTGCCTGCTATAACGTGTCCTTTTTTCTTCGAAGGAACGATGCAAAGGGTTACGCTTACTTTTAAGACCTTCATTCGTTTCCCTTTTCAACATCCAGCAAAAATCAGCCATCGTGACCTCGTCCCATCTACCCTGATATCGTTGTTCCATTACTTTTATGTCTTGATGAAAACGTTCATGATGACGACGTCGGAGAGCCCGCTTTCCCACCCTGACCAGACGCCGATACTGGGGTTTTTCCCTGCATCGTAATACACTTTTTACCTGTGTCTGCCATGACGGCATGAACGCCGTTTACCCAGGGACTCAGCCAATGTGGATCCGTTGCCCACCATCACCACGTGGAGGTGCCTTGGTTACAGACACAGGCGAATAATGCTAGCAACAAGCGGTTACTAAACTCTAAAAATTTACTGCTATTAATGTCAAAATATGGAATTACGCAAGAACAGGGTTGCCAGCGTAATCGGTAAGGTTAGGTCAGGTTTTGTTAGGTTAGGATAGGTTAAACCTCTATGTAGGTTAAGCCGAAGCTGATTCAAACGGTACTGCAAACACAACGGGACAAAACAATCAGTTTAATTGTGTTTGTGAGGTTAGGTTAGGCTAGGTTAGATTTATTTTTAGGTTAGGCTCGAGTTGAACCATTCGATGTAGCACACATTTGGTACTGGGAAAATATGCTTCCAGAGCTTTACGTGTAGTTCAATAAATTTTTGTTAATTCAGGTTAGGTGAGGTCAGGTTCTGTTGGGTAAAGTTATGTTAAATAAGTTGATATCAGGCAAGGGTTAATCCTTCACAGTTGTCGACATTTTTTTGAAGTGAAAATTTGCATCACTGGCATTATTTTGAAATTTATTTGCCCCAGTGCATGATTTTTCGTCATTTTTGAGGTTAGGGCTCTACCATGACGTGATGGGTGTTTTTTGATAACGAGTTTGAATTCAGCCCCCCAAAATCCATAGGAATACGTGTGTCTTGTTATCAGATCCGCACACTTTTTTGTGTGGCTGTGTAATCAACCAAAAACAAACTAAATTTTCAACATCTCATTTCCAGTTTCAACCAGAAAAGACGAGGAAAAAAATAGTTAAAATTATTTGAAATTGCTTTGAATTATTGAAATTATTTGTAAATTCCTCGTAATGTTTTAAAAGACCCTAAAATATTGAAAATCCTTTGAAATCTTTTGAGAACCCTCGACATCTTTTAAATATTATTAAGGTACTTTGGAGTTTTTTTAAACAACCCTGCTACAATTTTTTTAATTTCTTGAAATTCCTTTAAAATATAAAAACCAATTGAAAATTAATTGAAATATTTTTAAACATACTAAAATATTTAAAATCCTTTAAAATCTTTTGAAATCTCTTAAAAATTCCTTGAAAATTTAAAAATACCCTAAACAAAAAAATTGAAAGTTGAACTGCGTTGTTGAAAATTTAGTTTGTTTTTGGTTTATTATTTATCAGTTTAGTTGAAAAAATTTCTTTTTTTGAAAATTTAACTATCTTGTAGAATTTCTTTTGTTTTTGTTTAAAAATTAATTTCTTTTAAGTACAAGAAAATTATTCTTTTTTGTCAAAAATTTAACTATGATTAAACATTAATTTTTTCTATAGAAAATTAGACTTGGTGAAAAATATATTTCTTTTGTGCAAAGTTCATGTACTTTAGTAAATATTGTATTTATAATTGTAAATGTATTTTCAAAAAATCCCCTGAAACATTTTTAAATACTCTCAAATTTTTTAATTCCTGCAAAATCTTTTGAAATGCCTAGAACTTTTTTTAAAGATTTCTAAAGTACTTTGGAATAATAAAAAAATTTAGAAAACAGAAAAATTTCAAAACGTTAAATATTAAAATGTTTTTAGATTTCGTAGATTTCCTGGTAATGTTTTAAAAGACCCTAAAATATTGAAAATTCTTTCAAATTTTGAGAACCGTCGACATCTTTTAAGTATTATTAAGGTACTTTGGAGTTTTTTTTAACAAACCTGCTACAATTTTTTTAATTCGTTGAAATTCCTTTAAATTATAAAAATGAATTGAAAATTCATTGAAATATTTTTAAACATTCTAAAATATTTAAATTCCTTTAAAATCTTTTTAAATCTCTTGAAAATTCCTTGAAAATTTAAAAACACCCTGAACAAAAAAATACCATATACGAGGTGTGTTCAAAAAGTAAAGTGACTTTTCAATTTTCGCGGGCTACGTACGTTCAAGTTTTAAATTTTTTGTTTTGTTGTGTTGGTACACTCGTCACGATCATATGTTCACAGTTTTGACTATATAGCTCGTGTTGTTTTTTGCGAGAGGCGTAAAAGGTTAGAAGGGTTTGGTGTGCTCAACGATTTTCTTCTTTCGAAAAAAATGGAGCAAGGAGTTTGCATTACATTTTGTGTGAAAAATGGAATCCAGTGCTCTGTAACTCTTGTAATGTTGACAGTTGCATACGGTGAGTTTATTCTGAGTAAGAAAAATGTGTATATGTGGTACAAGCTGTTCCAAGAAGGCCGAGAGGATGTCTAAGACGAACCTCGCCCTGGACGTCCCAGCACGTCAACAGATGAAAACGTTCAAGCAGTTGAAGAAATGGTGTTGAAAAATCACCGAATTACCATCAGAGAAGTTGCTGAAGAGGTTGGCATATCGGTTGGCTCATACCATGCCGTTTGCGAGAGGCGATACGCAAAAAACGTCTGGAACTTTGGAAAAACAATTCGTGGCTTTTCCATCACGATAATGCACCTTCTCATTCATCGTTGCTTGTGAAAGATTTTCTGACCAAAAACAGCACCACAGTCATGCCTCAGCCTCCATATTCACCGGATTTGGGCCCCAGTGACTTTTTTCTTTTTCCAAAATGGAAAGTGACCCATAAAAGGACATCGATTTTCAACGATTGAGGAGATAAACACTGCATCGCTGAAAGAACTCAACGCTATACCACAAAATGATTATCAGAAGTGCTTAGATGATTGGAAAAAGCGTTGGCATAAGTGTATTATATCTGAGGGGGATTACTTTGAAGGGTACAACATAAATATTGAGGAATAAATGAATATTTTTTGATAAAACCATAAAGTCACCTTATTTTTGGAAAACACCTCGTATATACACACACAGGCACATACACACACATTTATATATATTTATAATTTTATAATTCTATACAAAAATCGTTCTAGAAATAGTTAAATTTTAACTCGAGTAATTTCTATTAAAACTTTAAAAGTTTAACTAATCTACAAACAGTTAAATTTTTAATGTTCAAAATTTTTCTAAATTTCAGTCTGAAATAATTTCATGTAGAGGTTGTCCAATTGAACAACATACATTTAAATTTTGAACGCATTTAATTTATTTATTATAATTAATTTTTTATAAATAAACTTCCAAGTTTACAATTTTAAATGTGAAGACTTGAATTTCATCGAGTTGAAAATTATTCTTATGGAATAGTTGAAAATTAAATTTCGAAAGCTTTGAATTTTTATTGACTCCATCTGCGAAACTCTAATCTGCAAACATTTTAATATTTAACGTTTTGAAACTATTCTTTTTTTTTTAATTTCAATCTGAAGCTTTACGAAATTTCAAAAGATTTGTAAGGATTTAAAATATTTGAGGATGTTTTAAAATATGCCTAAGAATTTTCAATTTATTTTTACTATTTACAGGAATTTACAATTATTAAAAAATGTTTAGAAGGCTTACTTTTAAAAATTCCAAAGTAATTTGGAAATCCTAACAAAAAGTCCGAGGCATTTCAAAAGATTTTAAAGGATTTGAAAAATTTGAGAGTATTTTAAAGATACCAAGGAATTTTCATTGATTATAGTAATTGAATATGATATTCTGAAGGATTTGAAATATTTCAGGGAATTTTCAAAGAATTTTAACAATTTTAGCAGAGTTATTTAAAAAAATTCCAAAGGACTTTAGAAATCTTTAAAAGGTGTCAAGGTGTTTCAAAAAGTTTTGAAAGTTTCAAAATACTTGAGAGCATTTAAAAAGGTTCCAAAGAATTTTTAATTGATCACAGTAATTTAATATGAGATTTTAAAGGATTTGAAATATTTCAGGGTATTAATAATTATATCAAGGTTTTTTAAAAAAACTCCAAAGTACCTTAAAAATCTTTAAAAGATGTCAAGATTTTTCAAAAGATTTTGAAGGTTTCGAAATATTTAAGAGTATTTTAAAATCTTTTAAGGAATTTTCAATTTTTTACAGTAATTTAATATGAGATTTTAAAGGATTTGAAATATTTCAGGGTATTTTTAAAAATTCAAGGAATTTTCAAGAGCTTTAAAAAAATCCAAGAGATTTGAACAGATTTTTAAGGATTTTGAACATTTGAGGGTGTTTAAAAAGATTTCAGATAATTTTTAATTTATTTTTAAAAATTAAAGGAGTTTTAAAGAATTTTAATAATTATATCAAGGTTGTTTAAAAAAACTCCAAAGTACCTTAAAAATCTTTAAAAGATGTCAAGATTTTTCAAAAGATTTTGAAGGTTTCGAAATATTTAAGAGTATTTTAAAAGGTTTTAAAGAATTTTCAATTTATTACAGTAATTTAATATGAGATTTTAAAGGATTTGATACATCTTAGGACATTTCACTAGATTCTAAGGAATTTTCAATTGATTTCAATTATTTAGTATGTGATAGTAAAGGATTTAAAATATTTTAAGGTATTTTTAAAATTGCAAGGAATTTTCAAGAGCTTTGCAAAATTTGAAGAGATTTTAAAGCATGTTAAATATTTTAGGATGTTTTAAATCATTTCAAGGAATTTTCAATTAATTTCAATAATTTAAAGCACTTTCAAAGAATTCCAACTATTTTTTCAATTTTTCTGTTTGAAAGTGGAACTGCTTTGTTAAAAACTTAGTTTTTTTTTTGGTTGACAATTAATCAAATTAGTTGAAAAATTTCTTTTCTGAAAATTTAACTATTTTGTAGATTTTTTTTTTATTTATTTTGGTTTAAAAATTAATTTCTTTTAAATACAAGAAAATTCATCTTCTCATTCAATTTTTTTTTTAGAGAACTAATTGTTTTAGTTAAAAGTTTAACTATTTCTATTAAAAGTTAGTCAACTATTAATTAAAATTAATGTTATATTTTATAATTATAATATTAACATTAATATAATATATAGCAGTAATAATATTCACACTATATTCACCTGAAAAACATAACCTTGAAATCAACTTATGCATGAAATGAAGAATCACGCGAAACATGAAATTCGCCAATTTCTTCCATTTCTTTCAAATGGGGATGGAGATATAAATTGAAGACCACCGAAGTCTCCCGAAGCTTTTAAATCGACAATCATCGTAAAGCAGAAAACCGAATTCGAATCGTGCATTTTTGCTTACACACGATCTCACAGTGGTAATCATGCACCTTCTGTTTTGCGGCTCCCAAACGGTAGGTATGGTGGGGGTAAATTTAAGACTCGATCTGGCAGCTCTGGTTCCGAAAAAGAAAAGAAAAATGGGTGGGGATGAGGGGGCCCCAACCATCGCCCCCCTCTTGTGAGATCCAATGGACGGGAGCGGGCGGCTGGCGCGGCGAAGCCGCGCCAGTCACGCATTTAGCATTAATGATCTCCCCGAAGAATGATCGGACTGGAAGAAGTTGTTGTGCGTTACCTGTTTGGGCATTATTACACAATCTGAGAGGAATTTGACATGGCTTGGATTTAAAGTTACGTTTATTATATGTGCAAAAAAGCCCGCAAGCGGGAAAAAACCACATAATCAAAAAGGGGTAGAGGGGTTGACAATAAAAGTTTTGGTTGACTTATTTCATGAGGAAGTCTTTTGGCATCGCGTGTTTGCAGAGAGGATCAGAATTATATTTCCCTATAGAGGAAATATTTTCAAAAGGTGATATAGATGTAGATTCATAAAATTTAGTGGCGGTTTCCTTAATATAGTTTGAGATGTACGGTAATTGAAATTCTCTGTGAAGGACAGAATTCTTAGTATATCCGGGGGTCTTTGTGATACGTCTAAGGAATTTATTTTGTATGCTCTGAATGTGATTAATATTGC
>NC_046660.1:122656446-122657152 GCF_010883055.1 Belonocnema kinseyi | reverse complement strand
CCCCAATTGTACATGCATAAGTTATGATTGGTCGGATAAACATTTTGTAAATTAGGATTCCATATTCAGGTTTTAGACTGGAATGTTTGTTAATAATAGGATTTAATTGAGAGATAATTTCGAGAGCTCTCCCTTTAGTTTCCTGGATATGTTGCTTCCAGTTAAGACGCATGTGTAGTTTACCCCCGACGTATTTCATGGAGGTTTTCCATTCTATTTTTTTATTTAACATTTTAGGTGGATCTATTTTAGCTGTTCTTCTGACTGAGAAAAGAATTGATTCAGATTTTGCTACGTTTATTTTTATTTTCCAGAATTTAACCCATGCTTCAATGACTTCAAGAGCTTTGTTAAGCAATTTTAAGATTTTTGGAACTGACCAGGATGAAGTGAATAACGCGGTGTCATCCGCATATAATCCGATTGAAACTTTTGGGACCTCAGAGATGTCGTTTACATAAATAATGAAAAACACTGGTCCTAAAATGCTTCCTTGGGGAACACCCGCTCGGATGGGTTTCTCTTTTGAAAGTGTCTGGCTTATTTGGACTGAGAATTTTCGTTGAAATTCCTTTAAATTATAAAAATGAATCGAAAATTCATTGACATATTTTTAAACATTCTAAAATATTAAAAATCCCTTAAAATCTTTTTAAATCTCTTGAAAATACCTTGAAAATACCTTGAAAATTTAAAAATACCCTAA
>NC_046660.1:122653102-122656346 GCF_010883055.1 Belonocnema kinseyi | reverse complement strand
AAAAAGGAAAGATAAGAATGTATGAAATAGATAAGCCCTCTTGGAAAGTTGTAATTTATTAGCTTTCTAAGCTGTCCAACATGCCAGACACTATCAAAAGCTTTTTCTACGCCGAGTAAAACAGCTCCAGTATGTTTTCTTCGATTAAAATTTAAGCTAATTGCTTCGGTGAGCTTGAGCATCATATGCTGTGTAGAGTAACCTTTTCTGAAACCGTATTGCTGCGGTTTAAGGATGCTGTTTTCCTCGAGGTGATAGTTTACGCGAGTGAGCATTATTTTTTCAAAAATTTTGCTCATTGCATTAAGTAGACTAATGAGCCTGTAGCTGGTCGGATGATGTGGATCCTTGGCCTTTTCCTGAAAAACTGAAATATGAGCTATTTTCCATGATTCAGGAAAGTAGCTTAGTTGTATACAGGTATTGAAGATAAGAGCAAGTAGTGTTAGGCATGAGACAGGAAGCTTTTTGAGGACTAAATTTGAAATTGAATCAGGGCCGGGAGCTTTGTTACTTTTAGTATTTTTAATATGTTTGGTTAATTCCTTACGGGTTATTTTTTTGAAGTTATCAGTGCTTGGAATTTTGAGAAATTGGGAAACAATTTTTTCGCATTCAGAGATGTGCTGTGGGTCAGATGGGTCTTCGTGTGGAGCGAAATTACTTTCATAACTTGCTGCTAAAAGATTTGCTTTGTCAGTAGGAGAGAGCGCAAAAGTTTGATCGGATTTTTTGAGGGGTGGAATATTTGATCGCAGCTTCGTTAAGACTTTAGTTATACGATATATAGAATTATCTTTAATTTGAAGTTTGCCGACTTCTGTGCGCGTCGAGCTTCGCTGGCGCTCTTCTCACATTCCTCCAGTGTCCCCAATCTTGGGAACTTTTCAAACTGCGCGTGCGTCGCGCCGACGACCTGATTAGTCACTGTTAGGGCGCGGATTTTAAACTATATAAATAGTCAGATTTAATATCTATAATAAATAATTATTGAGATACGCCCAAATAGAATTATTGTGATACTACAATGAGATTTTGGAGTGATAGGTACAAAACATTTGATATAAATGAAAAAGAGGTTATGAATTCTGAGTTCAGAGAAATAAATCATTTTTGTTTGTCCCAAGGATTAATCTCCAATCTGCCCAGTTTTCATCAAATTTTTTTTTTTTTTTTCGACGAGTTTACTTAAAATAAAATTACTAAAATTACCAAAAATGAATTAAGAATAATTAATCACTACAATGATGAATGGTATATCATACATTTTTTTAATAATTTGAAGAAGATCTGAATTACAATTACTAATTAATTATTGTATAAATATGAAAAGTTACATAATATTCTAAGAAAATAATCAAATCATATTTATACTATTAAAAATAATATTTTTTGCCTAAAACTAAATCTTCTTATTACCTTCTTATTAAAATTTTGAAACATTTAAAATGATAAATTAAAGAAAAAATCTTTTTTTTTTTTGAAGTCAGAATTGTTAACGTTTTTTTTTGCATGAAAATCACATTATTTTTTTAATCTTTTACTCCAAAATTCTAAGTTAGCGTTAAGAACTTACTTTGGATGCATTTTCCAATCATTATTTGTCATAAATATTAAATCTAAATATTTATACAATTCAAAAAAGTCGCTAATAGTGACTAATCGGTTGTCGGCGCGACGCAAGCGCAGTTTCAAAAAGTTCCCAAGATTGGGGACACTGGTTTCTCGCATCTACTCGCCCGATCGTCTCGCTGGCGTAACCCCTCTCTCTCTGTCACTATTACTCTAGGTGTAATATTTTATTAATAGAATATATGATAGCTGCCTACTGAATACATAAACATCGTCTTCGAGAGTAATTTTATTCTACCCATAAAAGATTCCCGCTCTAAGCGAGCTGCGTATAACGATTAGTTAAAAATGGATGGTTTTGCGTTAAAAATTCGTTTTTTTTTCTTTAAAATTGTACAATTTAGTACGAAATTCAACTAATTGGTCATTTTTAGTTTTTAAATTCAAGCATTTGGTTTAAAATATATTTAATTTGTGCAAAACTCGTTTTTTCTTTTTTTGTAGAAAATGAATCTGTTTTAGTTAACGATTAAATTTGTTTAAATTCTTCTGTTTGATGCAATTGAACTGTTTTTCATTTAAAATTGAAAACATTTATTGATTGATAACTGAACTACTTTGTTTCTTCATGACAAACAGTGAAATTTTACCAAATCTTCCCTTACCCCAAATCGTTTTACATAATTTTTAGGTAACGGCTGAATTTAAAAATAAAAAATTTAGTCGGCAAAATTTATGTAAAATGGGGGCCGGAAGTTCAGAAGTTTTGAACCTTGACAAAGGTGGGAACGCGGTTTAAAATTTCAGGATAAAAGTTTACATTATTGATGCAGAACCCCTTGCTTGATATGCATAAAACAAAACAAACCCTTTTTTACTAAAAGTTAGCTGAATTTAATTTAATTTTGACCTGGATAAACATACACTGTAAAACTTGTTTCCTTTTTCAATGGGAAACTCCAAGATAGGTCCCGCTTAGACCCAGATCAAAAATATGTTTGCTGCGCGGGCACATTCTGATTTAATTTTTGCTAATTTAAAAAAATGATAACTTAAACAAAAGTTATATTTCATTGGTATGTTTGACTTCATTCCGACACCGGCAGATAATTTTTCATTTAAAAAAATCAATAGGTATTTTGATTTGTAATAAAGCGTAACAAACTTTCAGCAATGCCGTTTTCAATTTTTTTAAATTTGGTATTTTTTCAAAGTGCCATCTCACAAATTAAAACTTTCAAAGTGGCTATTTTGAAATTGCAATTTAAACAAATTGAAAGTTGGACCTCTAAACAGAAAGTTCTGAAAAAGAAGTGATATCATGTTTGAAAGAAAAATTATAAAAATTTGATACGTGTTTGAGAAGAAAAAGTATATATTTCGAAATAAAAGTTGAAGTTTTAGTTCGGCATTGGCAAACATACTGTACTTCTACGTCGCCGGAATATAATGTTTCTAAAATCTCTGTTTATACAGTGCAGAATCTAAACAGCGACAAAGACCTAAAATCAAAAGTAAAATTATTTATATGGTGGCAGTAAATAATGAAAATATTTAAAACGTCAATATTTTGCAGAGAAAATATCGGAAGATAGAAAAGAAAATAACAACATAACTTGCAAACGAATTGCTCAACGAATTGCGCATGTGTGCGTGAGAATGCATATACGTG
>NC_046660.1:122632486-122653002 GCF_010883055.1 Belonocnema kinseyi | reverse complement strand
TTAATTTAATATATATAATTTAAAAATGAGGTTTTATTAGAGCTTCTTAGGCCATCCTAAGTTAAGAGTGTTTATGTACGAATGTGCTCTTTGTTTTCAATTGGACACCAACAGGGTTTTTCTACGCTTCTTTGTAACCTTCCCGCAGTTAATTTTTTCCGATCCTTTAGCTTAAAATTTTAGAATTAGCTTTTCGTTAGAGCTTTACTAGCGATCCTGACCCGATACGACCCTGATAGAAGCCGGATATGTCTTGTATAAGAGTCTATCCGGGCTTTATATGCGAAATTATTTACAATCCGGAAGTTTGCGGATCTATCTGGGTTTTATAAGGGAGACCTGATCAATCCTGTATTTTAGTAAATGCTAAAGTGACCATCTATCTGGGTCTCCGGTATCGATCCTCGAAGCGGTACCAGAAATTAATTTGATCCAAGTCAAAATGATCAGCTACCCGGGTATATCCGGGACCTATTTGGGACACGAAAACAAAAATAATTTTGTTACATTCTAATTCATGAGAGTGTAATTTGTTCGTCCAAATTTTCGGTCTCTATTTTTTAACGAATCTTTGCGTTTCGGCACTCAAAGAATCCAAAAATCGTAACATTTGATCTGTTTCTGTATGCCTGTCTGTATGTCTGTTTGTATGTTTACCTGAATGTTGTAGCCGCGCTAACGTTTAAAGGATTTGTTCAATCAAGTTAGCCTTTGATACACTTCTCAAGGTTCCCAAAATGAAGGTCAAGTTCGTTAATCAGATATTTCCAACTAAAATTAAAGAATTTAGAGCATTTTTAAGATTTGAAAGAAATTTTTTTTTCAAATTAAAAATTTGTTGTCAAAGCTTTTTCTAGATGGGTAGAAGACTTGCAAATTATCCAAGTAAAATGTTCAATTTCAATGAAAATTAGAAAAGTTATATACTTTTGAAAATTTTGAAAATGTTCAGAAAAATAGAAAAAAATATTGTTCTAAAAGATTAGGAAATTTCAATAAAATTCATCAACAGATATCAAATATATTTTAAAAATATGTCAGTTACATTTTTCGATTAGACAAAAATTCACAAAATTTGAGCTCTTTCAAAATTTGAATAAATTTTTTTTATGAGTTTCAGAAATTATTGTCAAATTTTCTGGTACGCATCAAAAGGATTGCAAATCATCATGATGAAATTTTTAAATTCAATAAAACATCAAAAAGTTATATGCTTTACAACGTTTTGAAAATTTTCGAAAAAAGCAAAACAGAATTTGTATTAGGTTAAGAAATATCAATGCAAATTTCTACTACATATAAAATATATGTTTTTCGAAACTATTATCGTGAAATTCCTTAATTAGATAAAAGTTCCAAAAGTTGGATCATTTTCAAAAATATACAATCTTGTTCTTTGAAGAGTTCCATAAGTTTAAAGCGTTGTTTTAGGTGCTTTGAGACGTACGAAAACGAGCTCGAAGTGCCGCGCGCGCGCAGCGCGCAATCAGAATGTGCCCGCGCAGCAAACATATTTTTTATCTGGGTCTAAGCGGGACCTATCTTGGAGTTTACCATTGAAAAAGGAAACAAGTTTTACAGTGTATGTTTATCCAGGTCAAGCCAGGAACTATTTGGGATACGAAATCAAAAATTGATTTCTTCTAAACTCAAAAGAAGCGTCTATACGTTTCTATCCGGGACATTACTGGGAGTTTACTGTTAAAAAAATAATCCCTGCTTAAAATGCCGGATAAGATCCGATTCAAACCAGATAAGGCCCTGATTGAAACCGGATAGAACTCTTATACGGTTATATCCGGGCTCCATTCGGTTAATTATTTTCTATTTTAAAATCATTCTGGACTATCAGGGATCTATAGGAAAAAGGTATTCAGTAATGTATTTTGCAATAGGCGACATTGTCTTTCTATCCGTGTATATGCGAATCATTTCCGAAACACGAATACAGAAATTGATTTCCTATATATCCTAACTAGCGTCTATCCGGGTCTCTCTGGGAGCAATCAGGTTCAAAATCTCAATAAGTATCAATCTATCTGTTTCTTTCCGGGACCTATCCGGAACATGGCACTAGAAATTGATTTCCTATGAATTCAAAAAGTTCGTCTATCTGGTCTGTCCTGGAATTATCCGGGACAGAAAATCTGAATTAGATTCCTTGCAAAGTTAAAAAGGTTGTCAGTCCGGGTCTATCAGGAACTAATCTGGGAGTGATTACAAAAATAAAGACACCAAGTCCTAGAAAGTATGTTTTGTCGGGAATATCGGAGACCTAATGGAGACGTGGAACCAGGCATTCATTTCAGCTGCAATGTCGAAAAAGGCATCTCTTTCTGTCTATCCGGGATCAATCTGTGGGAGTATTTGCATCGATAGAGACTAAACCCGAAAAAGTATGTATTATGGGGTCTATCGGGGGCCTATCCGCGGTGTAGAACCAAAAATTTCAGATGTAATGTCAAAAAGCTCAAACTTTTTCGCTCTATACTTCATTCGTATGCATGTATAACTTTTCGTCAATTGTATTTTCTGTTTTATATTAATTAATAATTACGCTTATCTTGTAGGTGTAATGTCACATTACAGATTAATTGCTTATTATCATGAGAACATTCTGCACAAGAATCAATCGAGTTTTCATCAGGACTTCAAACGTTTTTTTAAGTTCCGATTTTAAAATTGGGCACTTGAAAATCCTAAAATTTAACATTAGAAAATTTTAGATATTCGAAAAATTTGATTGACACTTCAGCGTTTGATCGAAAGTTGCTCCATTTTAGTCCACGTTTTTCTCAAATTGGTATCCTATACTACTAACTGTTAAATACTTACATGACTTTTATACTTTCCTTCTGCTGTTTAACAAATTTCTATTTGATTCAACAATTTTTATTTGCTCCAGTAATTTTTGTTCGAAAACTTAAATAATATATAAATTGAAACAGATCAAATTACTCTTCCGATTGTATAGTGTATAGAAAGTAAACAATAATTTTTTAATAAAAATGATTTTAAAATCGTATTTTCTGAATTAAACATAATATTGACGATGTTCGAGGAGTCGTGACTTTTGCTAAAAACTCTATGTCATTGTTTAAACAATTAATAATTGTTTTTTTTAACAATGCTTGTTAACCTCTTCGTAGTATTTAACTTTTTTAGGCTTTTTTGCTCAAAATTAAAAAATGAGCTTTTTATTATGTTTTTGGTTACCCTGTGCTAGGAATATTCGTGTGCGAATATGGTCTATGTTTTTTAATGAGAAGAAAACTATTCTTTTGATGCTGCTTCGTGACGTATTCGTCGTATTTTATTTTACAGGTGGTCTTTGCTCGCTTTTTTGCAACGTAACCTCATTGATTTGTTATGGTTCCATAGTTTGAGAACCACTCTAAACCAATTTGCGAGGAATGATTCCCCGTCTTGTGTTTATAAAACGTAAACCCAGGCTGGGAAAATCGTCCGGGTTAATTTGCTTTAGAGTAGCAATCGGACGAACTTACTTTCTCTCCATGAGTCATAATAGCATGGAAGGAATAGAGTCATAAACGCACACCTGGCGCATCTGCGACGGAAGGCTTCCCCGTCACGCGCCAGGCTTGTAAGCATGACTCATGCCGCGTCATTCCTCTCTCTCTTTTCTCTCTCTCTTTCTTGTAGCCGGGAAAGCGACGAACGGTCGCCAACCTAACGTGTATTTGATACGAAATATTAAAATCCCGCTTCTTTTTTTTATTATGTTCTATTAATCAGGGTTAGAGAACACCGAAATAATAAGCCTATGTATATATTTTATGTATTTCTCTTTTTCCTATTTTTGTATATCCTACTTGTATTAATGTGTTTCAATCTATTTTATTTTATTCATCAAAGCTTATAATATCAATTTTACATGAATTTTATTTTTTGTAAATTTTATTAATTTTTCTCCTGCCTACACGTTAGTCTTCACGCGTATTATTGATATTTTCTTTACTTTAGTATTTTCTGTATCTTACTTCTATATTTTACTTTTGTATTTCGGATTTTGTATCCATAATTTTATGTTAAACTGACTTTAGTTTTAAGTATTTGGACATTTTGTTCATTTTATATTAGGTATTTTCGCCTTGGAATTAGGTATTATTTTATACGACGCAAGAATTTTATTCAAATTTCGCACCACGCGCCATTTTGTCGCGAGATTCAGAGTTGAGCTGCGCGCTCAACTTTGCATAGAGTAGGGATGAACGGGGTAGCCGCTACGCCCCTCCATCAGCGACGCGAGTGGCTGAGAGGACCGGACCAATCACCGACCGGGTCGCCTCTCGGCTGGCGGAAATAAAAGTGGGCGCATACAAGCGAAAGTACAAACAGTTATTCGGGTTTCCACCTGGGTAACCTCAGTCCCTTGGTAGCTTTCGGTACTGGTACCATTTTTTTGAGAATAAAGAGTGCTATCGAATTCCAAAATTAAATGCCGCCTTTCTCTCTCTTTCCTTACTCTTACACAATCCTTCTATCCTCCAACTCTCTCTTCCTCTCCCTCTCTCTAATGGTCGGTAAGCTCTCTGCAGCCTCGCCAGGAAATATTTTCTTACTTCAGGGACAGTAAGCTCTCTGTAGCCCGGCCTCGACCGCTTTCCTATCACTCTCTTCTCTTCTGGGTCGGTAAGCTCTTGGAAAAACCAGATCCTCTCGTCTCGGCTTCGTAGCTCCGGACGCCCCGGCGCAACCGGGTATGCCATCTCTATGCAAGCGGTTTCGTGTCGAGGAGAGCGATGACGATGTCATCATCCTTGACGAGGACGAGCTTCTGCGCTCGCCCATAACTCCTCCCGCGAAACACCCTTGCAGTGGAGAATTCCAAGCGTGACAGAGTCACGCTTGGAATGGTGACACTTAAGAGACTCACTTCAACACTTAACAGCTCAGTGAAAAAAAAATCGCATCATTAGTCAAAATGTTATTTCTCTTACTTTATACAGTACAAAGTTGCACTTAGGGCTTAAAATAATTGAATAATTTGTTTGAATACAATAATGCAAAAATTGAATAAATAATACCTTCATTTAACTGGTACGTATAAATTATAATTTTAAGATAAGTTCTTCGTTGTGTAGGTGTGGTCACAGCGCAGCGGGGTGCTCCGATCTATGCAATTAAAACTGTGCTCCTGAACCTTGGAAGAAGTAAAGAGCGAGGGGCAAATCACTCTCGAATCACTGGAATTAATGGAAAATTCAGGAATCGTCCTGAGTTTTATTTTTGGTGCCGGAAGTGTATTTCATTTCCTCACAATTTGTAGTTTTTTTTCTTCTGATGCCTTTGACCTTCTCGCGCTACTTTTTTCTTACTTAACATTCAAATTTAAAAAAATTGAAAATTTTTAAAATAAATTTTCACATTGCAATCGAGTAAATTACGTATTAGTTTGGTTAATTATTTAGTTATTTAATTATCAAATTTTTTGTTGACAATTTATCATTTTTAATGTAAATTCACCTTTTTTAGTAGAAATCAACTTCCCAGTTGAAAATTTATTTTCTCGTCGAAAATATTATTATTCTAGTTACAAATTGATCATTTTATTTATAACTGTTTAAAAATGTAACTGCTTTTTTAATATTGGTTTTCTTTATTATGAAAATTTTTCTTTCACTGAAAATTTGATTACTCCAATTGAACAATTGATGTTTATGTAATGTAGCACCTCCACAAGAAAACAAATTTTTTGAAGAAAGTAAGAGCCCAAAAATTTTATATAGCGCACAAAAAAAAATCTCAAAAAAAAGACCTAAATTCTGAGCTATGAAGAATTTCGAAATTCCGTACACGAAAATCTTGACGAAAGTAATAATAGGAAATCAAACTCAAATAATTTCTCAAACATACGAAATAATAAATATATAAGGACTCGTATAAGGACTAGAATAGAGTCACTGCGCGCGGTTACTGCGGTTAGTGTAAATAGCGCTCATAAGGAGCGTCCGCTAGAAGTCAGATTGCTGCATAGTGCTATCACTGTATTCGTACTATGAGTTTACGTAACTTGTAGTATGACGGTTTCAGTTAAAGCGAATAAGACGCGTACGTTCTTTTTAATGTCAAAAACGTGAGTAAGGTGGACGTTAAGTTTTAACGTTTACACTGATTTGAGAGTGATTAGCCCCTCGGAAAAGAGTACTCGGATATCCCGCTGCGACCACTTACATAACCTGGGCTCAAAATTAATATTGATAAGTGCAGTACATAAGTTTGATTGTGTCTTTACAAGTCGCCTCATAAAATGTAAATGCGGGCATGAATTATCACCAAATTTCGCAGTCAGTCATGTTTTAACCTGCTTCGACGTGGCCGCCACTGTTAACTGTTACCACGGGCTATGCTCGCGGGTGACATATTGTACCTAAGTATTTTAAATAATGATTATCTACTGTAAGATCATGATATACTTGACGGTGGTCTCCCTTATGTAACTAACGCAGACAGGGTCGACGGCCCAGCGAATCTTCTTAAATTTAATAAAAAATTCTGCTGCTTTTCAGATTCTAAACTTCACGAAAATAACTTTTAAAACAAAATAGTGAAAGAATCAACAAAAATGTTATAAAAACCATGGAAGAAGATTACGTTAAAGAAATCTTTGTTTTTAAATTTCCGACATGCACTACAGCCCAGGAGTACAAACTGGAGATTTCATTGCAAATTCCTTATCAAGGATCGATAAAGGAACTTGTGCATCGTACCATGTTAGCATTTAAATTGCCTTGTTATATTGAAAATGACTTGTTCGAATCCATTGAAAGTGCTGTCAAACAATTGACAATGAAATTCCATGATGAAAAGTCAGAAAAATGCATTGATGCTGCAGTCCAGGGCGATTTGGATGTCGAAGATATTATTAAGAATTGGGAGAAAATGTACAAACAAAAAACAGTGGAATATGCTGAGCCCCTAGGAACAACAGATGAAGAGTTATTTGCAGCTGCTTATCATAGATTAGTGCATTCACCGTCGTTGGAACCTATTTTACAGACTGAGCATAAATACGGAAAAGATGTGACAGAAGTCATTCAGATGAGGGATGCTGCTCAGGAGCAGTTGACTCGCAAGTAAATCAGTTTTATTATTTCAATGCTCTTTCAAATTGAAAAATTGTTAATCCATTACTATTAGAAAAAATCTGATCGAATTTTAATGCACATGTATCGGAAGTTGTTCCCAATCACGTATATTAAATTTTCTGTACAGTGTACATCTCCTGCGAAGAAATAGTAAGAAGAACCATCGCCAAGAATTTGCGGTGGGAAATTGTGGAAGTTTTTTGGGGAATAGGAGGGGGGATTCCCATGAATTGTGAGTGAAATATCTGCGAGAGCGACATTGGCAGAGAGACGAGTGTCATTCAAATTTAACCCCAAAATAGTGGCTAACTCTTGGCCAGTCTCGGATTTTTCCGAGAGTACTTCGTATAACTTCATGACTCTCGCAGATATTCCTATCACAAGTCATGTAAAAGACCGGGGGAGGCCCGCAACTATTCCCCAAAAATTTGATACGTTTTCGTAACACGCAGTTTGGTCTGCTTACAATTACTTCGTGGCATTAAACATTCAAACACGAGATAGTTTAAGAATGTGCTCGTTTTAGCTTTCATTTTAAAAATTGGAATAATTCACATTTGAATTCCTATTGATCAAGTTTTTTTGATTCTGTAGGTGAATTATCTATCTTAAAGTCATGTTCGAAACCGAAAATTAAATACATATGAAGTGTCCTTCAGGTTAGGTCGAGATTTTTTATTCTATCTGCATTATTATGTACAATTAGTAGTTTAAAATATCTCTCCATTATAGTGTGCTAAGGCCTATATAGTTCTTTTTAATGAAAAAAACTAAAAATATTATTTTTACATATAAAAACAGGATAAAAAGGATTTTTCACATGAAGTTTCATATATCTAAGTAAACTATAATAACATTATAACAATTGTATCTTTTCAGGCAGACGGAAGAGATGCGTCTGGCTGTGGAAACCTTGGAAACTGGATCAACAGAAAAGTCAATAAGTGAAATGGCTGGTAGGCATTTTGAAGAGATGAGCTTATTGCAAGGCCACTGGGGATCTAGAGTTGATGCTTTGAAACTTGAACAGAGAAGACAATATCGAAATTGGATTATGAGATTGTTGGAAGAACAGCAGACGAGTATGCTGTCTAGTCCAGTGTATGTTTTTTTACACAGGGTTTTCAGATCTTAAACAGTCGTTCCTGAATTAATATGGCATGATGTTCGAATTTGTAAATTTCTTTCTTATATGAAATTCTATATGTATTATTAGAGAGTCGCCTATGGTGCCCGTTTCGACTATTCGTCCTGGGCTGGAGAATTTCGTGAGAAGTGATGAAAAAAGTTCTACTGATTTTCCGCAATTAGAAGAAAGTTTCACGATACATTTAGGATCTCAAATGAAACAGATGCATAATATTCGTATACTAACTGGGGATGTTTTGGACTTTTGTAGAACTAAACGCGGCGACAGTGGGTAAGTACTTTTTTAGTTGTACATCATATGATCACTATATCAGTTTATTTTTATATTAAATCGTGAATTTAAAAAAAATTTAAGCATCGATCCGACACCACAACGACTACAAACTGCCCTAGGATTATATTCAAATGATTTATGTGGAGTGGTACTTTTAAGTGACAGCAACTTGGGAAGCTTCTCTGGAATTACTAGAGGTTTGAAATTTTTATATTTGATAAAATAATGTACAATGTTTTGAAAATTTTACCCATGGATAACCTGATAAGGGAGGACTGGCATGATGAACATATGAGAAGCAATTTATTTACAAACGCGAGTTTGTTAACCACCAGATTTAGATAGGCTTCGATCTTCAAGCTGCTTTGAAAGCTTTTTGATCGGAAGTTTACTGCCGTTCCAAAAAGAAAAGTAGTAACTACATAGCAACAAATTTGGAGAAAAAATTACCAAGTTTTTGTTTACATGTAGCATTCAAACTAATAAAGATTAAGCAGCAATGTTACTTTTTTAAGGTTAGTAAATGCTAAACTAAAAAAAAATTAAAAGAAGAATGTGGTTTTTTCTTTTTTTCGTTGTGAAATTGTATTTACGACAAGTAGACTGGTTGCGATGGCAGCAAACACTGTCATAACTACAGGAAATTGAAAGAAAAACTTAAAAAATTAAACATATGTACAATGAAATATGTAAAATTAATAAAGACAGTCATCTAGTGTTAGAAAGGACTCTTAAATTATGAAATAACGTGTGACATAACCTTCTTTCTGAAAATGGTGCTGTGGCATGCCAACTAAGTCCTGATAGCTGATCTCAGATCATCGTATCTCTTTAGTCGCTCTTTGTTCAGAAGGTGATAACCACACAGGTATGCATGCGCATTCGCATTTATGCAGTTACGACATCCATGCTTGTCTGATATAGATACGGCAAATTACTTTTACAAAATTATCAAAAGTATGGGAAAAAAATGTTCCGATTTCTTTACAGAATAATATTAAACAATATTAGAAACACAAAGAAATTCGCAACCCTTTTTGGTGAAGTATGTAGTTACTAATTTTATTTTTGGTACGACAGTTTGCACCCAGACGCGCTTGGAGTTGCCTACAAGAGCTTCTTGAAGTGTACGGTAAAAACTGGTTCAACTTAAGCTGGGTTCATGGATACTAGAACATTGAAGGTAACAGTAGGTTACATTAGATAACCTCAGTGCTATGGGATCTAGATGACCTTGCTCATTTGCAATAATAATTAGAATAATACACTTCAAATAATAATGGCAAGTTTTTCTCTACATTGCAGAATTATGTTCTATATGTCAGCTTACAACAGAATTTCACTTTCCACCCATTGATGATCAGTTGGAAAAAATACGAGATGACGTGAAAGATGCAGTTGCCTGGAGGCAAGCTCATCAAAAGGAAGACCATGATTCTCAGGTACGTGAATTATTAATTCCTGACCCCTGCATCGGCTTTAGTTCAGAATACGATTATCTGAAATGTAAAAACCAGATGGCGTTAACAGTCTTTCTGGCCGAAAAGTGAAACTACTTACAGTTTTTCCGCAATCACAACTGATTTTGTATATATAAACTACAAGTTCTTGTGTGTTTGAAATATTGAAGTAATAGGAGGTATAAAAACACACAGAATATTTTGCTTCTAGCTGCACAATAATGCGGGAAGTTTGATAAGTTTCAAACTTACGATTGAGACCTGTCGTATTTCCACTAACTAGAAAAAGCTAATGTCGGCGTTTTCTTTTACCACGAATTATTGTGTATTTGAAAATATATAGAAACTTTTAATTTATATCAGTGATAAATAGAGAATGGCAACCCACTAAAAATGTCAGGTATTCATATAGTGGGAGCAGGTGCCATTCTACAAAATTACATCTTGTCCGCAAGTGTCTTAGCATTTCTTAGACCCACAGAGATGCTTTTCAGGTTATTAAACAGTAAAAGCTTGGCATCTCCAAGAGCACCGATGATTAGGACGTCTAGCTTAACATAATATTCCGAGTATAACCGTCGCCTTCGCATATACGTCGCTCCCGCATGAGTTGGACAACAATGTATATGTTCTAGGTTCTCAGGATGTGCATGACACTCTGTAGCTATAATTGGAAATGTCTCTGTTTGATATGTGGCAGTGGTATGCTAAAGTTGAAATTACACTGTCTTGACACGCCAAAACGGAAAATCTCCATGTCCGACTTCAATACGGGTGATTTAAGGCAAGAAAACGTTAGATTATACGATATCGACTGATCCTTTATATTTCTGTGATACCATGTATCCTCTTATCGAAAAGCTGTTCACAGAAGTTTTTCTCCTGTGCTTTCTTGATTAGGGAATTCAGGAGTGAGTACTCGAAACGGGTAATGTTTGATGCATTTTGCTCTCTCTTGATATTGAAATCAAGGCCAAGTGTTGCAGCTGCCTCCTCCGCTGCTTTGTACGGAAACGCTCCTTTTTCGTCTTCTTCGTGTTGTTGGCAATTTTAAGAAGAGTGTCTCGTCCATTTGCGTGTGTATGTACACTACTTAGGATAATCCTATTGTGAAGACATTCCGAATTAAGTATTCCGCAACCACCTTGACGGCGCGAGATGTAAAGTCACGGAACTCTCAAATTAAAAGGGTAAGCTTTTGTGCATGCGTATAACTTTTCGTGAACCGATATCAAGGGATCTGAGCTCGTCCGTCGTCTATCAAACTACTCCAAATGAATAGAGTACTATCGAGACGGCAATCATGTTTGTTGCAGATACTTTGTCCCTCGCCGACAGTGCTCAGGTGTGTATAGGCCTCTTTAGCGTCAAGATATCGTATAGTGCATTCATCGATGAGATCAGTGTCTTTGGGGGAGGTCATTAAGTTTTCCTCGTAAATATGGATGACTTGATGATCTGTGCTACTGGCGCAAGCAAATCTAAACTTTCTTTTACTTTGGAACACTCAGAGCAATACTCGGAACAATACGGTTTTAAAGACATTGGAGATTCAGAAGTCCGCGTCCTCCTTGATGGTGTAAGATGTATAATCTCGCAGAGGACAAAATGATATTCAAGCTCTTATGCATATGCATGATCTTACGCGTGGCAATATCAAGGGTCATAAGTTCATTCTTTGTCCATGGAACCACCCAAACGAGAATAGTAGAGCCGGGATGTCAAGCATGTTAGTCGCAGATAACTTGCTCAGCGCCGACAGATTTGAAGACCAAATCTGCCGAACAAGATGTTTGTATCTGCTTCGGGGAGTCTCCTTCACTGATGTTGCGTCCGAAATGTGGTTTTCAGGCACGCCTAGGCGTGTATAAGTTTCTCCAGTGTCAGGATGTCTAATAACACTTATATCTACAAGCTCAAGGTCCTCAGTAACGCCAATAATCCTTCCTTACTTCAGATAAATTTTGGCACACTTGTCCAATCCAAAATCCATACTACCCTGATAGCACAGAACGTTCCCAGAGCGTGTAAAATGTCCGCCGCTTGGGAACGTTTCAGGAACGTTCCACTGGGACCTGAGGGGAACCTTCCCTTATTGTTATTTTTAATAGCAATTATCTCGTAAACCGCAAGAGATAGGTAAAAATAGATGTCATTTTTTAGTTTGGAGTACCGTATATACTACATTGTAATATCTATATCATAAACTGACATTAATTTTGACCTATCACTTACGGTTTATCGAATATTCATTTATAATAATAACAATAATGATAATTCATTCTTCGAAACTTCCAGCGGAATGTTCCGTGCTACTAGGGCAATCTCTTCTGTATACTACTTGATGATATTTAAAGCAATTTGAATTTTGCTTGCACCTGAAGCATAAATCTTCAGGTTATCTATATAAAATACATGAGTGACTTTATGCTCACGACGGTTAGTGTCGTTGCAAAAGGGCAGATTGCTCATGGAATTGTCCTGAAAACCGCCCCTCTAGAAGCTTACGTTGTTCGTTGTGACATGATAATTTCAAGATGAGATAGTAAATGTAGTTTTCCAGAGGAGCATCAATCTCTCTATGCACCTTACTATGGGTGGATGAGCTTTCAAGCTTCTCAACGGATAGATGATAAGTCTATGAGAGATTGAATCGAAAGCTTTCCGGTAGTAGCCTGATATATCTTGATTCAAGTCACGTTGTTCGCACTTCCCTCTTCACGCAGACTAAATTCTTGGAACAATCCTGTTGTCTGAGATCGCTATGAAGATCTTATACAGCATTTTCAAACAAATCATTGTCTTGTAATTCTCTGGGTTGGACAATTCACCTTTTTTGGTAGAACTATAGTGTCGCAGCCTTAAGGTGCTTCCTCAGGCTTGAAAATTAGCCTATGAATTTACAAATTACAGGATTTTTTCCACAATTATGAATTTTTTGATCTCATATTTTGTGCGCCTGGGAAGTAGCAAACGGCCACCATCAATGTACCCATGGTGAAAGAAATTCTGGGCGCTCGTTTCCGAATGAAACTAGAGTGTTATTTTTTCGACCTGGGTTTTCTCGATCCTGGGTTTTCGAAAAACTCAGGATAGAGCTCAGGATTTGATTGCCTGTCCTGCCTCACTCAACCTTCCTATTGTTAGAGATAAGAGCTGGTTGAGAGAAATTAAGAATGATTAAAATATTAAGGAATTTAATTTCAATATTTGGCATTAGATGCATCAGATAACGACGAGAAGATTGAAAAAAAGAAAGAAGAAAATCGGTTAATCCGTTCAATTTCTGTTGAGAGTTTTCGTAACTTATCCCCTCTTCAGATTCTACGACATAAAATATGGAAGAAAGATGCTGCGTATTCTTGAATTGGAAAAATATGTAATTGCAAGTTATTTCATTTTCAAGATTACACTTGAAGGGTATGCAATTCGCAGCCTTTTCTTCAGTAATTCCTTTTCCATAAATTTCAACCGAAAACTCGAAATTTATCATTTTTCTCTCTTTTTCCTTGAATCTTTGTTTCAGCTACAGCTGCTTGTTTCACAATGAATGTGATGTTGCTCAATATTGATGTACTTTTTCAACAAAATAGTGAAAGCTATGAAGAAAAAAGGCGAGTTATCTTTAAAAGGGCTGAATTTTCAATCAGAAAATATCATTTTAAGAAAAAAGCTAATTTTCTACCAAGTAGTTACATTTTCCAATGAATAGTTTTATTTTGAACGAAATAGTTGAATTTTCTACCAAACTAGTTCAATTATCAATCAAAAGTATGATTATGATTCACCGTAAACATTGATTAGAGACAATTGTCTAATATTAACAAATAAATTCACCTTCATTGTCACCGATGACAACAGTTTGTTTATGTATTGTATAGACAATGTAGACATTAAAGACCTTTACAATCAAATTATTGTACAGAAACGTTTGAAATTGAAAGTATGTACTTTTAAATGGAAAATTTTTTATTTGACAAATTTTCCAACAAGTTTGACCTTGAAAGCTCAATTTAAAAGACTTGCTATTTAAAAATGTAATAATTTCTTCATTTTTAAATGTTTTCAATTTTAGAATTCTGAAGTTTTACGGTAAGCGTTAAATTATGAAAGTGGCCCTATTTATAACTTCGAAATTTTCAATTACCATTGAAATTGTGGAATTTCTAACAGTCCAATTGACATTTTAAACATTTTTCATTTATGAATTTTTAAATATTTTCCATTTAACTGTCCTTTTTATTTCGAACATTCTTTTAGAATAATTCCATTTTCAAGGATTACAATTAAGACTGTTTTTTGTTATTTTAACTTCGGAGAATGAAGGTGTCCTTATTTCGAATTTCCAAAAATGTCGGTAATAAATGTTTCAAGTTGAATCGCAATTTTCTCAATTTTATACAAATTTACATTTCTACAATTGCGGATGCTTTCACTTGGAAATATTCAATTAGATTTTTAATTTCAAATGGTCAAATTTGAATCCTTTTGCATTTAAATTCGTTTTTTTTAATTCCACTTTTCAATAATTCTATTTTATTTTGAATTCTTTTAATTAGAAATAAAACAATGTTCAGCCCTTAGAATTTTAATTTATCTATTCTTCAAAACTCTTAGCGGGCAATATTCCATTGTCAAGTATTATATTACATTTCTTTTCTGATTACTTTTTCAAGGCTCAGTGCTTACGAAATAATAACTAATAACATATTCAGCGTATAAATTCTTTCAATACATTTTAATTACAGGAATTTAAAAAACATCGAAACATTTGAATATTATGTATTGTTTCAATTGTGTCAGCTATATTCTGTTCTTGGGAAGGATACTTGCATCCAAGCCCGGGTTTTTGGTTACGTAATCCTTTTTCGTTGAATATATTCATCTTTTTATTTGAAAATTCAACTATTTGGTTAATTGTTGAACTCTTGTCAAAATAAATTGGGTTTTTTGAAGCTTCGTCTTTTTGGTTTAAAAAAATATACAATTGGTAAGGAATAAAAATGTTTGGTAGCAAGTAAACTTTGTTGTTGAAAATTTATACGTTTGTTTGATAATTTAACTATTTTGGTAAAAATTCAACTATTAAGTTCAAAATAAAACTATTCATTGGAAAATTTAACTACTTGGTAGAAAATTAAATTTTGTTTTAAAATGAAATAATTTTCTGGTTGAAAACTTAACCCGTTTGAAGATAATTTGCCTTTTTTCTTCATAGTTTTCACAACTTTGCTGAAAAGTACATATTTTGGTGCAAATTCGTATTTTTTAACTTAAAAATTAATCTTTTTTACAACAAATTTCACTATACCATTTTCGGTTGAAAAATTATCCTTTTTAATTAGTATAGAAACTTGCACTATTTGTTTGAAAATTTATCATTCCTATAATAAGCAAGCCATATTGGTTAACGTAGCATATTTTTGGTTGAATATTTAATTATTTGGTTGAATAAGGGACTGTTTTCTTGAAAATTCATGTTTTGAGCTTCATCCCTTCAGTTGATATTAAATAATCTCTTTGATTAAAAATGTAAGTATTTTGGTTGACACAAAATAGTGCATCAATCTTGAGTAACATCACATTCATTGTGAAGCAAGCAGCTGTATCTGAAACAAAGCTTCAAGGGAACAAGAGAGAAAAATGATGAATTTCGAGTTTTCTGTTGAAAATTATGGAAAAGGAATTGCTGAAGAAAAGGCTGCGAATTGCAAACCAGACCATTTTTCGAAAAATCCCTCTTTTAGATATTGTATTTACCCACTAAGATTATGTGGTTTAAATATGAGATAAAAAAATTCATAAGTGTGAAAAGAAATCCTGTCCTTTGTAAATGCATGGGCTAATTTTCAAGTCTGGGGAAGCACCTTAAGTGTCCGGACTTATGTAGATGTATAACAATGAAAGAAAATTGAAAATTCCCTTTCCAAAAATTAGTTGAAAGTTTAGTTACCGAATTATAAAATGTTTACGCTAGGCCCTTCATGAGCTCGGTATAAACAGACGTGTGAGTAAGAGCGGGAGTTCAACTCAGTGTTAGTGAAGCAAGCGCCGAAGTGGAGTTGGCGACGGTCGAACAGCGCTCACTACACTGCTATGGACTTCCGCTCACGCACCCATGATTAATTATACAACATTTTCTGGAACTACGATTCTCGGACAGCAGTCTTCATCACACACTCGAGACCTGCCTGTATTGAAGATACAAAATTTCGATGATTTAAAAAGCAATACAGGTTGCCCCGGACTCAAATGTCCGGACTTATATGGGCGTGAGCTTTGGACCCACTCCGTTTTATCGGCTTGCAGTTCGATTCTCGCCTCGCAACTTTGGATGGGAGGTGTTCATCTCTAGAGAGTCGTGGCACCGGTACCTCTAAAGAAAAAAGGTTCTCTAAGCACTTAGCACATGTGATACTTCGTTGTATTTTTTGAGGGATAATAACAAAAAATATTGTATTGTGCTAAATAGAAATTTTATGCATGCGCACTATTTTGAGGTTAGGATCGGTTTTCAGCTCTCTTTCATGCTGATAATGTAGATCTCCGCCATACCGATGCTGTCGGTCACACACATGACCTCGAAAAAGACACACACGCAAAATTAAGCAAAATTAATTTTTTTTTCAATTATACCTTTAAAAAAAGTGTGCGGGGACGTCCGTTAGCATGTTTACTATCAAGTCTGAAATTTCAAAATCTTTATTATTGTAGGGAAAAATCCGCGGAAATCTAACACTGATAAAATTTATACTAATTCCTAAGCACAACACAAATTATTCTTTAAAAAAATTTTTAAATTTTGAATTAACCCACAAAAACAGTGTACAAGGACGTCCGTTAGCATGTTCACTATCATGTCTCAAATTTTTAAGGCAAAATATTCATTATTCTAGGAAAAAAGCCGGGTGAACCAAAAACTGGTAAAATCGATAATTTTTTAAGTGCCACATGCCCTTAAAGCCGTTGTTATTGGTGGTTCGGAATCCACCTTGACCTGTAGCCCCCGCCCACCACCACCAAGTGAGTGTGTAGGGGTGTGCAAAGGAATATGGAAGAGGCACAAGGAGAAAGTGTAAACCCTTGGGGGACACATCAGAAACTTTCATCATATACCAGTATGGGGTTCAAAATTCATCTTTTATAGTTGAGAATTAATTTTTTTTATTGAAAGAAACAGATTTTAAAGAATTTTAATTTCCTTTTTTTACGATTTTGATTGTTTATATTTAAATTTTCAAAGAAAAAGTTGAATTTTTAACCAAATAATCTAATCTTTACACAAAAAAGATTAAAATTTAACCAAAAATAATTGTATTTTCCACCAAATAGTTGTATTTTTAAGCCAAAAAGATAAAACTTTGAGAAGGAGATTAAATCTGAACTTAAAATACTATAGTAGACTTAAAAAAAAAGAATTCACTCTAAACTATCAAACATGAATTTTTAACCAAAAAAGATGACTTTTCTACTAAAATATGATTTTTTTAATGCAAAGGGACGAATGTTCAACAAAGCAGTTAAATTTTTGACTGAAAAAATCAACTTTTAACAAAATAGTATAATTTTCAACAAAAGCATTAAATTTTCAATGAAATAGTCGAATTTTTAACTAAAAAAGATTAAGTCTAAACTAGAAATATAATAGTGGACGAAAAGGAATTCAAATTTTTCAAAAGTACGTTCGTCTCAAAGAAAAAGAATGAACTATCAAACATAAAAGATCAGTTTTCAACAACAACAAAAATGACTGTTGTACTACAAGATAAAACATCAATACAAATGGACGATGCTTCTATTCAAGAAGAGAAATGTTGAACTCGATATTTAAATTTCCAAACAAAAATTTAAAATTTTGAGCGATAGGGATTATTTATGAACCTAAAATATAATAGTAGACGTTTCAAATAGATGAATGAACTTTTAATAAAAAACTGACTTTTTAAGAAAATATTTTAAATTTCAAGAAAGTAATAGAGTTTTCAACCAAATACAGTGAAACCCTGAGGCTGTACGGGTTTTGGGGCTGGAGGAGGTGGGGAATTAGCCAGATAGAGTGCCGTTTCGGATGAAAATGCTTTTGTTTGTTCACGGCTGTGTGACGATTGCACACACCCCGCATCTCCTTTTGCTCCTACTTGCGGCGCGGTTCAAATTGTCGGAAGAACTATATCAGGGGGCCCTATATCAGAGGTTCACAGTAATTAAATTTTCTAGTAAGTAGTAGAATCTTTACCCAAAAGTGATGCGGGGTCAAAAATATAATAATAGATTTTTCAAATTAAAAGATGAGTTTTTTTTTAAGATGGATTTTTTATCCAAAAAGACGAAAATTCTGTCTAGGTAGAAGAATGTTCAACAAAACCGTTGAATTATTAACCAAAAGAGATAATTGCTTAACAAAATAGTTTGAATTTTCGAAAAGAGAGATGATGCGTATTGCAAAACTAAAAGCAAATCTTAAAAATTCCTGGAGTAAAAAAAAAGTTCGGGCTATTTGCTTGGGGGTTAATTCTTTCGGGACCACCTCTGGACAATTATCCGCGACTGCCTATTTATTTTTGTAACCATATTCAGCAGAAACCCTTGGTACAGGGACCATCTATCCGCAACCCGAGGGCGCGTTCGGTGGCTTTGTCATAGGCCCTTCGGTTTGATTCTAGAGGAATCAAAATCGAACCGAATGAGGGCTCGTCCAAGATATATATATATATATATATTTTTTTTTTTCTTCTACCCATCTGCATTTGGCTCGTATTTTCACCTAATATTGGAAGTCGGAAGAGCCGATTCCAGAGTGGTTGGTGGAAGGGCGCACAATACTTCTGCCGAAAATAGGCAACTTAGCTGACCTGAAGAATTACAGGCCAATAACTTGTCTGAACACGCTTTATAATATATTCACAGCTATCCTAAATGATAGGATTGTTCGGGCAATTGACCCTATGTGGCAAGAAATGTATGAACACCCAGGCTCAAAGAAAGGCGTAGCCGGATGTCGGTAGAACCTGCTCATCGATAGATGTGTCTGCAAAGATAAAGCATTCTACCAGCGTGACCTATCGATGGCCTGGATTGATTATCGGAAAGCTTTCGATTCTACATCCCATAGACTTATCATCTGTCTTTTGGAAATCTTAAAGGTTCATCCGCAAATAGTTGGGTCCATAGAGAGATTAATGCCGCTTTGGAAAACCAGATTTACCATCTCATCTGGAAAAAATCGTGTGACAACTAACAAGGTCACCATTCAGAGAGGTGTCTTTCAGGGCGACACCATGAGCCCACTCCTCTTTGGCCTTACATTATTGCTACTATCTCTAGCACCTCGCCATTCCGACGGGTACTTGTGCGGCAAAACTGCAGATCAAAAGTACAAGGTCACGCATGTATTTTACATGGACGATCTTAAGATCTATGCTAAAAACAGAGAGCAACTGCATCTAGCTCTGGGGATTTTCGAACGATATACTAAGGAAATTGGAATGGAATTTGTGTTAGACAAATGCGCCAAGGTTTATTCGAAGCGAGGAAAACTAAATGACATCCCTGAAGATCCTGAGCTCGTTGATAGAACCGCCATACGACACCTTTGCGCTGGAGAGACTTATACATACCTGGGCGTGCCACAGAGCCGCATTCAGGATGTGACATCTATAAAGGATACTCTCCGCAGCAGATACAAACGTCTCATCCGACAGATTTGGTCTTCCGAACTGTCGGCGAGGAACAAAGTATCTGAAACGAACATGCCTGCCGTCCCGGTACTACTGTATTCATTTGTAGTAGTTCCATGGACGAAGAACGAGCTTAGATCTCTTGATATCGGGACAAGAAAGGTTATGCACATACTCAAAAGCATGCATCTTAAGTCTTCCGTTCCGCGACTGTACATCTCACGTCGTCAAGGGGGTCGCGGAATATTGAGTCTTGAATGTCTTCACAGCAGGATTATTTTGGGTACAGCACATAGAATTGCAAATGGAAGAGACCCATTGATCAGTCAATGTCTTGTGAGCTAACATTTGCTTTCCTTAAATTGCCCGGATTGAAGTCTGGTACGGAGGGTTTCATTTTTGCATGCCAAGACGGTGTCATTTCCACCTTAATATATCGTCGCCACATTTTGAGCCAATGCATTCCCGATGATAGCTGCGGGGCGTGCCATGCACACTCCGAGCATTTAGCTCACATACTAATAAAGAGTGCTTTATTACCATCTCTGTCACTTCTACGGCATCCTATCGCTCCTATCGCTCCTCAAAATGCTCCTCGGGAAATTCAGTCAATTGTCGAGAATGCGAAGTGCCACATATACTGGAACTTTATACTCTCGACAATTGTTTCTGTTGCGCACTCGAGGCCTGACATGGTTCTTCTTGACTTCGAGAAGCGAACCATGTTTGTTATCGAATTTTCGGTACCAGCTGACAAAAACATCATAACCAAGGAGAATGAAAAGAAAGAGAGGTATCGAGATCTTATAAGGGAGTTGCAACGATTGTACCCGGAATATTCTGTTAA
>NC_046660.1:122631222-122632386 GCF_010883055.1 Belonocnema kinseyi | reverse complement strand
TGGTGCGAGAAACACCCGGAGCTATCGCACTTTTCGCAGCAACATCTGCGAAACCATGCTGAACTACTCCGTAAAAGGGGCTATGTAAGCGGAACGCCTACTATTCAACAGCTAGAACAAGCCGGCAACAAAGAGAGAGAGGCGACACTCAAACCAACCGCGGACAGGCATCCAATAGGTGAAGAGCGATGCTTTACGACCCGGAGAAACATCAACACCAAGGTTTCTCTCAAGCCTAAAGATCTGGCTGAAATGGATGACGAGCTTCGTGGACATTTTTCCGGTGAATCCGACCTCTGGGCTATCAATTATTGTGTGTATAATGCAGCGAGAGCTTTGGCCGCTGCGAACCGTAAAACAAAACCAACGTCTCATCATAAGACCAAAAGACGAATGCATCAACTTGCCATAAAGATAGGCTGGGCAAGACAGTACGCGTCCCGCATTCAATGTGTGATTGACTACATCACATCGGGCACAAATTTTACCGCCAAGGTTCGAAAGTTCAGCATAGACTGGACGAAGACTCTGAAAATATAAATAGCTTCAAGGAGTTATGTGTTGCCCTCATAACACCTGATAAAGAATGCCCACCCATCACTACCGAGGAGGTGAAAAAAGTATTAAGAGGGATGAAGAACTATTCCGCACCGGGATCAGATTGTATTAAAACCTTGTGGTGGAAGAAGTTTTCTTCAACCCATCAGCATTTGGCCCGTATTTTCACCTCATATTTCAAGTCGGAAGAGCCGATTCCAGAGTGGTTGGTGGAAGGGCGCACAATACTCCTGCCGAAAGTAGGCAACTTAGCTGACCCGAAGAACTACAGGCCAATAACTTGTCTGAACACGCTTTATAAGATATTCACAGCTATTCTAAATGATAGGATTGTTCGGGCAATTGAACCTGTGTGGGCAAGAAATGTATGAACAACGAGGCTCAAAGAAAGGCGTAGCCGGATTTTGGGAGAACCTGCTCATCGATAGATGTGTCTGCCAAGATGCAGCATTCTACCAGCGTGACCTATCGATGGCCTGGATTGATTATCGGAAAGCTTTCGCATCTACATCCCATAGACTTATCATCTGTCTTTTGGAAATCTTAAAGGTTCATCCGCAAATAGTTGGGTGCATAGAGAGATTGATGCCACTTTGGAAAACCAGA
>NC_046660.1:122626747-122631122 GCF_010883055.1 Belonocnema kinseyi | reverse complement strand
GGCTCCCCCAGCTCTAGATTGGTCGGCATTGTTGGCCGACCCATTGTCGGGAGCCCTGCGCGTTCTGCTGTTTTGAACCGCACTTACTACAACTATGTTTGGCGTTGTCATTGTTGTTCCCACGAGAAGATGACCTTGTTAGTTGTCATGCGATTTTTTTCAGATAAGATAGTAAATCTGGTTTTCCAAAACGGCATCAATCTCTCATGCACCTAACGATTTGCGGATGAACCTTTAAGCTTTCCAAAAGACAGATGATAAGTCTATAGGAGGACGCTGGTAGAATGCTGCATCTTTGAAGACACATCTATCGATGAGCAGGTTCTCCCGACATCCCGCTACGCCTTTCTTTGAGCCTTGTTGTTCATACATTTCTTTCCACACAGGTTCAATTGCCCGAACAATCCTATCATTTAGGATAGCTGTAAATATCTTATACAGTGTGTTCAGACAAGTAATTTGTATGGTGTTTCATTGTGCTAAAATTGGGTTTAATTCTGTCTTTACAAATTAAATTTTCAATAGTGTGCAAATGGCTCTTGTAATACTAACTAGAAACATTTTCTGAACGACGAATAAGTGGTGTGGCACCTTCAGGCCCCGCCAGACCTCCAAAATAAGTGGCGTGTCGGCACCAGGCCCCGACAGGCCTCGACTACACCACTGGCTGAAGTGCGGTCCTTGCAGAGACTGCTAAATGCTGAAACAAAGATAGTTTTAAACTCATTTACGTAGAGCACTTTATGGTTCCAAATGACTATTTACTTATTACACGAGTATTTTTTTGGTTGACTTGTAAAGTCTCAAAGTCAGATTTTTATTTATCCAATTCAAATTTTCGCGGACTTTTGTCTAGAGCAGTTGGCGCTACCCATCGGCTTGCAACCTCCACATTGCGTTTGCGTTAGAGTCTCATTCTTTTATTTAACTCAGAATTGATGTTTTCTTAGCCTTGGGGGGGGGGGGGGCTTACTGTCTGTTCATGATCTTGTAAACAGTGTTGTGCATGTCTTGTAGAAAGCATTTTTTGTGACTCATCCACTATTTTTGGACTCGTCTTCGGTTGGGGTACCTTTATTTATTTTCATTGCCACGTTGTTCACTAAAAGGGTGTCGGCAATACACCTGCCATCGTCAAATCGTGGGTCTGGGGATATAACAAGACCCCGAGAATGCTTGTTCGATGTCCGAGTTGTGCGTAAAAAATCAATTTGCGAACGGATCTCGCCCTTCGTTTTTGGCGTCTGCTATGCTTAGGTTTTTCCGTTTTGGAATATCAAGATTTTTCACATAAAGTATTAATTTCCTGATGGTAAGGGTAGGTCTTCCGAAATTTCATCGACCCCAAAATCACACAAATCCCGGATATTTGGTGATCTCTTTCTATCGCTCTCAAAATCCCGTGAGTAAATATATATGAAGATAGTGCCTGTTAAATTGGCATACCCTTAATTTAGTATTTCACCATATCTAAAATTTTTATAGCAAAAATGTAATTTTTACCAGGTTCCGTGGCCTAAAGTCTGATTTTCAAACTTTATAATTTGTACAAAAGGGTCAGGTCATTCTTATCAGTGATAATTAATGTATCTTTTCCGTAAATTATTTGTTAATTAATGAAATCCTGCTTTATTGAAAAACATGCAAAATTTGAAATTTTTTAAATTCTTAATATGTTTTTCGTTTAAACATTCAATATGGTTATGGGTCCGTTATTTATTTTAAAACGGTTCTTTTTCCTTCTCACCTTTAGAAAAACATAAATTACAGAAACCTGTAAACTGAATAAAAGAAATTTTTCATTTGTACAGGATTGATGTTAGCAACTAATTAGTAAATTGGTAAAGTACTTTCATTCATTCGACAGTAGCGTGGAGTTCCACCACTGAGTTCCACCTGTGCCGATGTGCCAATGTAGACATTTTCCAAGACGGAAATCATTGAGTTTTTAGTGAATAATGGTTTGGATGCGAATATTCATTACATTGTATCGAAACTAAATTTGAATATTAAAAATAACTCAGAATCAGACGAAAAATCTTTCATAACCGGTTTACGGTCTCTCAAATCTAAAAGAGATGCACAATTAAAGTTCCGAGCAGACTGTTAGCAAGATTTTAGTTAAATAATTCGAGTTGCCAAGCATCTATTAATCATTTCAGACTTGAGGCAACACAAAATGATCGTATGATGATAAAGGAGTGTAAAGTAAGAGGCTAGGGGAACTCACACTAAAAGCATCCCGAACACCACAATTTTTATAATTAAAAATTAATAAGAAAAACCCTAGAAACAAACATAAATTAAAAAAATTTAAGAAACGAAAGTCAAATACATTTTCATAATCGAACTGCAATCTCCTCGTCGTAGACCTAGTAACTAGCATTATTATAGGCTAATTGAAAACACAAGTGTTTCATTTATTTAGGAAATTTTGTTGGGAATATTTTAAAACGATTTCGTCCTCCATAATGGATGCGCAAAATTATTTTTCAAACTTTGACTCCAGCTTCGTTAACAGCGCTTCGGATACTCCCTTGATACCACGTTTTAAGAAGCACCAATAATTTTTTGAAATACCCGTCCGCTAAATTGGAACCGCTATTTTTTTAATTCTGACGTCAAATTTGGAATCAGCATCTTCAAAAACCGTATATAGATGACCTGAGATTTTATTGTTATAGAATTTAATGTGTATTCCTACTTTTGGTCAAGGCATCGGGTCTTCTGGCCCACGGCGCGAGTGCGCGAATAAGTTATCTAATTGAGTATTTCCGTTGGGCCATACAATTTCAAAATGGCCTAACACCTCGGGGCTAGCACTTGTGTTTTATACATTGAGTCACCTGCAATGTACTTTTCGAAGATCAATTAATGGTTTTATTTTTTTTATATGGTACTTTTGTGTTTTATTATTGGTTGTGCGAACAAGCGTGGAAGGGTTTGTGTAATATCATTTTATAAATTTTAACTATTATACAAAAAAAAAAAGTTTTTCAGACCGGGTTAAGCGTAAACTTTTCAGATAAAAATAGATTTTTAGAAAAAAGACGTGAACAATGGATAAGTGCGTTTAAGCGTGGCCCATTGAGTGAGTCGCAGATAAGAAATGCAACAATTTGCTCAAAACATTTTTTGCCAGATAAGATAAATTAGACACATTTTACGCAATGCCGGTTTCCAATAAAGTATGAATGCAGAGGGAAAAAGAGTTTACTTTAATCATTGTTGCGCAATATGAAAGTTTCGAATATTTCGGTTACTTGATGCTACCATTTGAAAATTTCATTTTACCCAAATATTATTTAACTGTTTTTTCTGGTGACCTTTTTCTTGATCATTTATTAAAAAGTCTAGCTGATATTGATAGAAAACGATAACTGATGTATGGCTGCAAACTTCCCCAGGATCAGCTACGCATGTGCAATGCTACTTTTTAGCTACGAAAGTTATTATTAAAATGCGTTATATTAGTTTAAATTGATGCGTACACGTAAACTGTGTTTTGATGTACGAGGGTGGATCAAATATGGTCGAGACAAACGCTGTAGATGGCGCGCAAGTATGTTTTGAAGGTCGTGGATTGAGTATGTGATAGCTGGGCCCCTTACGAACAGTGTGGCATAGTTTTCGTTGGGAGCGCATGTTTCACGCGCGTGCTACGACTATTTTTACTTTTTTAGTGCGGAAAGGCGTTAAAAACACGGAAATTTTTCTGCGTTTGCGAAATCAGTTCGGTAGTGAGTGCCTGAGTAGGGCTGCCGTGTTTAAATGGGGCATAGCATTCAAGGATGGCCGCGAAACCGTCGAGAATGATCCGCATGATCGTCGACCGCGAACCAGCATGACACCAGACAACATTCGCCGCGTAGAACAAATGATTTTGGAGGACCGTTGGATGAATGCTCGAGACATTTCGGCTGAACTCGCCATCAGTATTGGTAGTGTAGAGTCTATCATCCACGATCACCTTCAATATCGCAAAGTAACGGCGCGATGGGTTCCTAAACTGTTGAACTTCGAGCAAAAATTCACGCGGTTGGAAATTTGTCGCCGCTTGCTGACGTGATACGAAGCGGAGGGGGACGGATTTTTGTCGCGAATCTTTACTACAGACGAGACATGGGTAGACTGTTATACTCCCGAAAGCAAGTTGTCGTCTAAAGAGTGGAGGAAGAAGGAGGAAGGGGCGCCAGTAAAAGCGAAGACAACCAGGTCCGCGGGTAAGGTTATGTGTACTGTGTCCTAGGACCGGCGGTTCGTGCTGTACGTTGATTTCCTGCGCACCCAACGTACCATCAATGCTGCATACTACTCTAACCTTCTGAAAACACACGTGAAACCCGCTTATCGCTCGAAACGGAGGAGCATTCCA
>NC_046660.1:122602225-122626647 GCF_010883055.1 Belonocnema kinseyi | reverse complement strand
CCCCCTATAGTCCAGATTTATTACCCTGCGACTACCACATGTTTGGACCACTGAAAGAAGCCCTCGGTGGTCAAAGATTAAACACCGACGACGAGGTAGAGGAGTTCGTGCGCACATGGCTGTCCGAGTTGCTGAAGGAATTCTTCGATACCGGCATCAAAAAACTTCCTGAAAGGTGGGTAAAATGCGTCACTTGTGAGGGGAAATACCTAGAAAAACTGTCAATTTTTAAAACTTTTTTCGATAGTAAATAAACATGTCAGAGTATTTGTCTCGATCATATTTGAACCACCCTCGTAACTGTTATTTATTTGGGCGCCTATGAATAGTTCTCAGATTCTATTTTCCCTGTTATTTATTTTAACCAAAATCATTTGGCGGAATAGCAATTTGCTATAATTTTTATTCATGCTAATTGTTAATGTTCCTTATTTTTTTTTGTTTCTAATTAGTTTTTGTTTTGATTTATACTTTCCTAAATCAACATTTGTCATAATAAACATCATTTTTATCTTACGAATTACAATTTTACATCTTTTTCATGATACCGAATTACTAGGGTTAACATATGTATTGCCGACACCCTTCTAGTGAATGACATTGCAAAAAAATGTGCCCTAACCGAAGGAGAGTCCAAAAATAATTGATGAGTCACGAAAAGTGCTTCCTACGAGACACGCACAATACTTTTTATAACAAGATCTTCTTCTTGTTCTTTGCTGGTGACCTCTTAGATTGAATGAGCCATATATCCAATAAATAATTAAATGTCCCAATGGAGTCTTTCCATCTAGCAGCAGCAACCTTAACCATAGAATGTTCCATAGATAAGGAAGGAAGGGACACCCCCACACAGGACCCAACTCATGGCCAATGCACCACGTAAATAATCATATTATTAAATTAGAATACCCCCAGAAAAACAACGATTTGGTGTCCGAGGACACCAAATCCGGAAAACTTTGCCTAATATAGCGGTAAATTGCAGCCCTGTCCCCCGCCAACGGCGGACACTGATGGAGGAGGTGTGCTAAGTTTCTGACTTCGGCGTCAAACTTGTAGCCTACCGGTAGACTCCACCCTATCCGCGCAAAATACTCCCTTCCCATATGTGAGCAGAGCGTAACTTCGTGATCAAATTAATAAGCCGCCTCGGAAAACCGCAAACCTGGAACTACGCCCTAGGGTTCTTGACTTTATATGCGAGAAGTAGTCCGCCCTAGAATCCGTCGTCTCCCCAAAGGGCCAGCACAGCAAGGACCAGTCTCGGAAGTCGCGTTGACAGACCAGACGAAGATCGGCTATCGGGATTCCTTTCTGAGCAACGAATGGAAGTCTAGAGGCCGACTTCGCAAACTCATCAGCCCCTTCGTTACCCAAAATACCCACGTGTGCCGGAACCCATACAAGACTGATATTGACAACCGAATGTACAGCCGCGGCCATCCGATCCCCTGTAAGCCGTGCAAGTGGATGCCCCGCATGATTAAAAAGTCGGTCCCTTATATTGATAAGAGCAGAACGATAGTCAGAGAAAATAATGGAATTCCGTTGCTCCCTCTCGATAACGTGTTTAAGGGCATAAAATATGCCGTATGGTTCGCTAGTTGTTGGGGATGCAAAATCTCTTAATCGCACTCCAAACCTCAGCCCAGATTTTGGAATCGTGAAACCACGTCTTGCCAACCCCGCCCCAGGATTCTTTAGCATCCTTTTTAGGATCCTTTAGCACATCCACTTATCTATCGCCCACAAAAGCATCGAATAAGCGCTGGGAGAACATCGTGTCCCTGAACACGGAACAGGACTCAAGCTCCATCTCAATAACTGCCGATAGATCCTCCCACTCCTCATCAAAATATGAGGGTTTTTGCGAAGCATCCAAAGAAGAAGAACCCGGCCATTGAATTTAATGCTTTAATTAATCTACATGCACCCAGCGAACCCTGAATTTCTTGCTTTTAGCCAGTTCCACCAAAAACGACAACTTACCGACCAAGGGATTATTATTCCAACTGAAATTTCGAAGGATGTACCTATTGGCTAGGTGATATCTCCTCAGTGAAAGAGGAACCTCTCCCGCCTCCAAAGGAACAATAGGGATAGAAGTTGAGCTCATGCATCCCAGAGCCACCCGGATGGATTCATACTGCACCAAGTCACTTTAGCGAACACTCTCATTATGTTGATTGCTCTGGAACCTTTGACTGCTATGCTCTTAATATCCAGGTCGTACGTCTATCCAGTATAACCCCTAAATGCTTTAGGATAGATTGGCAAGATATAACAGTCCCTTAAACCCCAGGGAAATCTCACTCAAGTCCAATCTAGCTCTCGAAAAAAAACACAGTTGGCACTGGGGTACAGAGATCGACAGACCTAACCCACCCAGCCACGGAGAGAGAGACTCGAGCGCCTGCATCAGAAGCGGGGAGAGAACACCCCCCTGGGGAACACCCACACCACAACTTCTGGGGTCACAATTATTCGATGCAAAATATAATATCGTCCTGCTGATCAGAAAGAAAACAACATTGAGGATCCTCGCAGGAACTTTAAGCTCCCTCAGACCACAGTTAAAACCCCGGGAATCACGTAGGTGAACGCGCCTTTAATATCCAAGGCCAAGACAAGGGTTCCCCTCCGCCGACCAAAACGTAGCATAACATCTGCTACTACCGACCCCACACAGCCCATCGATGACCTCCCCCTTCTGAGTCCGTACTGGAATTCCGGCAGCCAGTTATTATGCTCCGTCAGATATTCCAGTCTCTTCTGTACCAGGCTTTCGAAGAGTTTACAAAATGTGGATGTCAGGGATATCGGACGGAAGCCCTTCCCCCCTGCTTTCGGAATGAAATGGACCAAGGTATCCCGCCACTTTTCGGGGAATGAAGACGCCCTGTACATGACATTAAAAATATTGAACACGAATCGCAGAACTCCATCAGAAAGTCCTCTCAGTATCTCATAGGTTATTCCATCCATCCCTGGAGCCCACTTCACCCTAAATGCCGAGAGCGCTGCAAAGATTTCTATCCAAGAGAAGTCCATGTTCATACTGTCGGACTCATCAACGATTCGGACTGGCTTCACCGCTATCGGGGGAATATCCGGGGGCTCCAATTCCTCCCGAAGCTCCTTAATTACAGCAGAGACCGCGTCCGTTATAACGTTAGCGTTAGAAGACATAGAGCGAGAGGACAGAGCTTTAACTGCCCTCCAAATTTTACACAAACCGGAGGCTCGATCCATGGATTCATGAAATGTCCTAAAAGTCTGATATTTCACATCTCGAATGAATTGTTTGACCTTCCTATCAACAAGCCTGTACTCTGTGTTCAGCTTCCATGCCTGGTTAACCAAGAATCTTTTGATAAGTCTTTCATAGATCAAACTAGAATTTTCGTCTCCAAGCAGAGCATCCGACATGGCTGGAACGAGCTCCTCTATCTGCCTGTTAAAGAGTGGCCAATTCAGGGACTGGACATTAACTCTACTCGAGGCAGATTTCGCAAGGAAAGGAGTTGTATTAAATCTGCAAAAGATCAGGACATGATCGAATGAGTATGAGTTACACCTTACCCTGCACGAGGATATCGGGGCTAAGCCCGGTTCACTGAAAACCTGGTTAAGATTGTTAGAAAGGGAACCGTAAGAAGACAGGAACGTGGGCTCTGAATCACTAAGTGGAACCAGCCCGAAATCGAAAATCGCCGCGCATAATTGTCTACCCGCGTAATTAGGTGTGGAGGATCCCCATATTGGAGCGTGGGTATTGAAATCCCTACAAAATATGATGTTTCCATGCTCGTCGATTTTTGAGATCAGGGTGAGCCAAGTATCATAGGGAACCTTAGAGTCCGGAGCGGCATAAACCACCGCAAATGCGATTTTCCCTTAGGATGAAGATAGAGTGATACCACCACCTAAACGTCCACCCCTTATATCCGTTCTATAAGTAAAGTATTCTAGAATTTCGAAGCTAAGCTCCTGGGACAACCAAGTTTCTGTAAAACATAAAAGGTCCAGGTCATTTTCAAAAAGCAGGGATTCAATACCTCCCCTCCTGCTCGATACACTGTGTGAATTCCAATTGGCCAATTTAATGGCCTTCCTTGCACCATTCTAACCCGTCATTTCAGCTGCCCGGCTGAGAACAATCACCAAACTAAAGCTATATAGAGTAAACCAATAACCAGAATTAAGATAATAAACCTCTAATGAGGTTTTAATAGACTATTAACTATAGCGCACGGCGGGTATCTTGTAAGACTTAATATAATCGGGAGATCGATAACAACTAAATAGATTAGGAAGATTTAGTAAATCAGCTCCAATTCATCCTGCAAAATCCATCCAACACCAGATTCGAAAGAAAGAACCAAAAGCTTATTATCAGCCAAATTTTATATACTAAATACGACTGACTTTTAAGTTTCTATCCTATTTCACTTTGACAGATTCAGTCGAATTTTAAATCAATTCTGATTCATCTTACGAATTCTGTTAAACATCAAAGTTTGATAATAAGGCCGAAAACTGATTAACAACAGGCAAAAACAAATTTTAATTGAGTAGAAATATCTGTCATTAATTTAAGAGGCCCGAAAGTTCTATCTTCATTGGCATGTGACGGACTCGCTCGTCCTTTAAATATTTATAAATCAACTCCAATTCCCCTTACCAATTCCAACTTAAATTTTTATTTGAAGATAAAACGAAAGGCTATTAGCATCAACAAATATTTTCTACAATTGCAATAGATGCTTTTTTATATACCTGTGCAGAATAATATTTGTGAACTAAAATAATCTAAAAGATCAATAACAAAAAATACAGTTGAAATAAATTTACAATTCAGACTTCAATTCATCTTATAACTTCCAATTCTATTTAACTTTTAAGGTTGAGCCTAAAGCCAAAATTTAGTATGAATGAAATACCTAGATTTGATGTGAAGATACAGCAAATATCAGTTCTTACTCACCTCCTACAGGTCCGTCCGTCTTTCAAGTTTATTTAATCTACCTACTCCGAATGAATTTTAGATTTCAGATAACCAGAAGATCAAAAGATAGTAAATACCTTTAGAAAAATTAATAAACCAATTCCAATTCTCCTTCCACTTTCCTTCTAACATCTAGGAATAAAACAAAAGCCAAAAGCTAATTATCAAAAATAGAGTGGCTTAAATATGAAGCCCGGTGAGTTTCTATACTTACTCCCATTTATGGAATTCTGTCCTCCTTCAAGCTTATTGACAACACAAGAATTCAAGTATAATATACATGTCCGACTTTAGTATACAAAACAAGTAAGGTTCTGTCCTTATTCCCTTATGACGGATATAATCGTCCTTTAAATACTTGCTAATTCACTACAATTCAATTTACTAATTCTATTTAACCTTAAGATTTAAGAATAAAATCGAAAGCTGGTTACCAACAACAAATTTAATATAATTGAAATAGCTAATTCTGATGTAAGAAAACATGCACAATTTAGTTTCTATTCTCCTCATTGAAATCTACCTTCTCAGAATGAAGTTTAAAACTTAAGATAGCTGGAGGATCGATATCAGATAAATACAAATGGGGTAAAATTTACAGATCAGACTCAAATCACCAACCATATTCCTTTTTAACGGATTCAATTGTCCTTTAAGAACTTGTAAATGAACTCAAATTTGTCTTACTGATTTGATTGAAGACTAAACATTAAAATTGAAAATAAGGTATCGAAAGCTTATTAACAACAACAAACTATTAGCGTCAATGAAAATTCACGCCCTGATGTGGAAACCAGCAAAAAACTGATCTTACTCCCCTCTGACAAATTTATTCGTCATTTAAGTTTATTTGATCCAATTGTTCCAAATAAGATTTAAATAGAGATTTAAGTAGCAAGAATATTACTCACCTCTGAAGCCCTAGAAAACCATGTCCGTCTCTTCCAGTAAGTTGTTGCTGGGGGTAAAGGGCCTTTCATTCTCCAAAGCCGAAAGAGCAGCTCCAGTCTGTTCGGAATTTTGGATATTGATTTCCACAGGATCGTTAACTGCGTCCCTAAACGAAATCTGGGAGTGGCGAGAGAGGCCCAGTACTAGCGAAGATACACTAGGAGGGCGACTACTAGTCTGTGTCCGACCTTCTTCTCGCTGAGGAAAAGAAATGGGAGCAGAGGAAGAGAAATCTTGTGAGGTTGTGGAACCCACAGTCGTTCCAGAATCGGTATCTCATGACCTCAAATTCATATGTGTAGACCGAGCAGTCATGCGATGAATCCAAGTGCTGGCTGCAACAATTTGAGCAGAGAGGGGGTCTGAATCTGTTTTGGCAGCTCTCCATCTTATGAAATCCCGCACCAATCGGGCACAGATCGGGCGAGAAGCCCTGCACTGATCCGATGCGTGTCTGAATCTCTGGCAGAAAAAACACCTCAGGGAGCTTCCGGAGAAATTCTCTGCACAATTTATTGAATCGAATGCTTGATGGGAACTTCATTAGCGATGGCCTTTTTAACTAACAGGGAAGGAGGGATGTAAATATTGTACCCCATCTCCTTGAATTCCGGAGAGAGAACCAGAATATTCGCTTCAGGCCCAGATATACAGAAAATTTTAACCCGGTTTTTCCCGTTCCTGAAGATTTGACAGGGGCTTGTAGGCTATCTGAGCGGCCGCCTGTGCTCGCTGAAGGGGTGGCGCAGGGCTAGACTTACCCATCATCAAATTCCGACCCTGATCACTCGAGCAAGTTCGAATGGGACTGACCACCCTGACCCGCCAGCCGCACGGCCTGCATAGAGTTCGAAATACTCGCATAATAAGTAAATAGTCATTTGGAACCTTAAAGTGTTCTACGTAAATGAGTTTAAAGTCGTGAATGTAAAAAATGTTGTGATTTGCAGACAGAAAAATGTTTTTTTTTTTTCAAAATAAGGAATTTTGGGTACATTTAAGAGTCAAGTTTAGAGGATTAAATTTTATACAAGAAGGAATAGGGAACATTTGAAAAACTTCGAAAAAATTCATGAATATGAAGAAATTTGAGAACTAATAAAAATTTTTACTCATAATTACAAAAATGTACAGCTGTACTGTCTTCAATTGTAATTAAGATATAAAAGACTTCCATATTTGGGCAAGAACAGAAATTTAGTTCGAAACAGGAATGGGCCCTAATTATCTTAAAAAGGTTTAATTTTAGTATTGATGGAGTAAAATGAATCAATTCTATTTTGAGGATGGGTCCTGGTTTCAAGGCCTTAAGGTAAAACATTTCAGAATTGGAAATGTAAAATTAGCAATATCAAAATTTATTTTTTAGGGATTTCATGAATTTTGAAATTATAAATTATTTAGCAAAGTACCTAGTTTGCAAATCTTAGAATTTCAAAGTTGGTAATTTTTAAATTTATTGTTTGGCGTTGCTTGACCATGCGGGCGCTGAGTGAGGACCTCGGTCCCGAGCACCGGTAGCTTTATGAGAGTCCACTGTAATACAAAAAATCAAACATTTCTAGAAAATTGCTAATTTTAAAATCTCCTTGAAGCAACATAATAAACTTAAGAAACATACCGTTTTTAAATAAATGTTCAGAGGGTCCAGTTTTAAAAAAATTTTAAATTTCGAACTTGGTAATACACTCGAGTCGCGGTACTTAAAAATTCAGTACTGCGACTCCCGCTATTGAGTACGTTTTTCCCTCAATAGTGAGAACGATGCTATAACCTCTTCTCCCCCACTATTCATTTCTATATTTGATGATTTCATCAAATCATGGACATAGGAATAAGAGGGGACTAGGCATCTTGTTGCGAGGTTGATTCGCAGGGAGGAAGGCCGCCATATTTGATTGTAAAAATTGTATATATAGGTATACATATATTGTGTACAGGTGCGATAATTGTTTTTTGTACAAGTTTGCATTTATTTTTTCGAATTTTGCAATGTAAACAATTTTTAAATTGTGATAAATCATTACTAGAAAAAATAGTGAATTATACAGCTCCTATTTGTAAGAATTGCACTGGAAAAAAGAATAAGAAAGGTGTGACGGGTATGTTTCACAAGTAAGTAAAAGAAACATTTTTATTTTTTAATAAATGAACCTAAATATATGTTAAATATCAATTAAACCGGTAGCAGCAATTTATACAAATGGAACTGCACTTAAAAAAACTGTGTGACATAAATTTAGATTTTAGATTTCTTAAAACTGACAAAATGGCGGTGATTTTTCTGCAAATTTTGGAACTCATTATTATCAAAAAGGCCGGCGTTTATTTGTTTCTTAATTTGGTTTTAGGATGGTACTACTGTCATTATCTGACTACCAATTAGTGAAAAATGATAATTTACTTTCTGTCCAGAAACAAGACGAGATACGAAGAAAGACAAATAAGCTAAGTTATAACTTTTAAAACACCCTAAAGAAAAGACTCTTGGCACTTTTCTCTATCTTGCGTTTCTTTCAAAATTTCCGGTAAATTTTTATTTTGTATCCCATCTTGTTTTCGCACCATATGTGAATAATAATTTTTGAGTAACCAAAAAATTTTTTCTTTGCAGAAAATTTTCTCATGAAATGCGTCACGAGTTTTAAAAGTTCAGATACTCGTAACTCGAAGAAAAAAATGGTATCAAATCGTATTCAGCCTGCATGATTTAAAATCGATTTAGGCAAATGACACAAAACATGCATAAATAATGTATATATTGGCATAATTTTTCCAACTGTATGTATTTATCGCAAAACTTCGTTATTAAAATAATTATACTCCGGCAAGAAAAAAGGTGTTTTTTCTTATCATTATACAGTTCGATATTATGTATTACACACTCATTGTTCAATTTATTTTTTATTTTTATTCACTGTTTATATTATTTCTTTATATTGAATATTCAATTTTATATTTCATACATTTATTTTTATATTTATTCATTATTTTTTTACTTTTCATTTGCTACTTCATCTATATCATCCATAATTAAGATTGTTTTTATCGCTTCTGAACATTTCTGTGTTTCTTGTTCACATTTTCTGCGTAGAATTTGCAATTCAAATTGTCTGACCCCCCCCCCCCCCCCCCCCCCCCCCCCCCCCCCCTGTAACTTCTGATCAATCCCTGCGTCATAGTTAGGGAGCATGTGGCTAGTCTCCTCTCGCTAAATGTTCGCATTACCGCGACTCGAAGGTATTGAAATTGTTATAATTTCAAACTTATTAAATATCTGAATTTGCAAATTTAAATATAATTATAGATTTTATAATTTTATAATTATGACACAATGTTTGTGGAAAGCGATCTAGATGACATCTTGTATCTAACTTTCATGACGATTTCGTATTTTTAATACGAAATTTGGTATCAGAGGTCCCAAAAACGTTTCATAACAAATTCTTACGAAAATTGAGTATTTTTTGTAAACTGATCCACCATGTGGCCTCCGCTGTTTTGAAGTTTGTATTTACAATACTCATAATTAGCGACCCCAAAGACCTCTGATAATCGATTTTTATGCTAATCAGATAGTTTTTAGTGGAACTGACCGACATTTTGAACTATGTTGTTTTTTATACGAAATTCTTAATCAGCAAAATAAATAACATTTCATAGCGTGTGCATAGACTATAATTGTTCTATTTGACATGCTTAATTAGAAATTCGTAAAGAGAAACCCTAGAAACCTCCAATAACGAATTTCTTTGCATCTCCCGTACATTTTGTAATACTGTGTGTCATTTTGAACCTGCCATTTTAAACTTTGAATTTTTAATAGTAAATTTTGAATCAGTCAACTCAAAATCATAATGAGTGTGTGTGTTTAGATGGTAGCTCCTCGTTTGGAAACTATAAACTAAGTATTATATACAGAAGCATTACCCCTTGTGGAAACATGTTTAACTTTTTGTTCAATAGCGGATGAAATGAAAGCTGAAACTACATCTGTAAAAGACGCAAATAATAGACTCGAAATATAAAAAAGAGATTTCAATTTTATTAACATAGGCATTTTTAATGTCATATTTACCCTGTACGAATTTCGTAAAGCAAAATAAGTGTCATTAAGTGCTTTGAAATCTGGAACCTACCTCAAAATTTAAGTGCCTTATTTTATTCCATAAATACTAGAATTTCATATTTTTAGATGATTAGCTTTAACTGATAAGTATCAAAGAAAGTATTACTGGAAAAAGTCTTTAATCAGAATAAGTGATTGCATAAATACTCTATTATGACGTTATGTTGTACAGCACTTACCATTCTGCTTCTATATTTGACGTGATTTGTATCTTATTATTTATAACCTTGTAAATATTTTAAATTGAATTAATAAATATCTACGTACTTTTTTAGAAATTATTCTCGGGTAAATGCGTTTTTTCTTATTAGCCGCGGACGAAGTCAAGTGCCTGATCAGGTGACGATGTTATGAACCATTTTAACACGATATTTTGAACATTTTGCGACGATGTTGAAATTGATTCAATATTAGGAGCATGGTGTATTTCTGAGTCCAGATTTTACAGCTGTTGCTCTTAAACAGCGGCTGATGCGTTGAAAATGATATTAGTCACCTCTGGATGCTTTCCTAGAGGTACTGTCAACCACTCCACAGCTTTTTAGTCGCTTGCTTCCTGATGGTCTAAGAAGTTTCTTACAATGCGACAGTGCATCTTTCGTGCGCATTGTCTGTAGGCGAAATCGCAGTAGAATGAATAGATGCATGTTTTATATTCTTCCATATTGATTTCACTTCTAGCCTTAGCTCGTTATACTTATGGATCTAGGTTGCATATGTTACCCGAAAATTCCGGTTAACTAGACAAGCAAATTCGATGATCTTGACCCTTCCGCCTCTTTTCTCATGTATCACGATGTCGTGTCCATTTGCTGTAACATAATGATCCGTCTAGAGAGAAATGAGCGGCTAAAAGTAAAAACGGGACATATAAAATTTGGGTGTAAAAAATGGAACATAAATTATTCAGAGTAAAAAAGTAACAAAAAAATCGTCCGAGTAAAAACGGAACAAAATTTCTTCCGAGTAAAAATGCAACATACTGATTCTCCGAGTAAAAACGAAACAAACGAGCGCGCGGTTGGAGGGAGGGGATGCACGCACGGATGTTAGTAGTCGATAGAGGCTCGAACCGTGCAAAACTTTGGATATCATTTGATCAAGACTAAGAGTCCCAAATGAAAAACAATAACAAAAAAGAAAAATACAATAGTTTACAAAAATAAATTTTAACCTCTATTCTGGTTACAAATTTAATTAATCTAATTATTACTTTTGATGGAAGAAATATACATTTTTACTAACTGAAAATTAAAGTTTTTTGGAAATATAAATTACAATTACTCAGAGTGCAATATAAATAAACGATAAAATGTTAAAGAAATATGCGTAGCGTAGTTCGGCAAAGGATACAAATGATGAACAATGTAAAAAAATGTTTGATAAATCAATGTTAATATGTGACAGTGTTTTTTGAACTTGCATGAGAAGAAGTATCACAGCATTATTTAATTTAGAAAAACTCTAGTGGGAAAGTTACTCCGTATCATAAAAAGGAGCTGCATAAAGATGCGGAAATACAATAATGTGTACTTTGCAACAATTCGTATAAGCAAACGTACAGCGATCATTACGCAATGCGTAATGATGCTTTTATATGTGCACACACATACAAAATTAGCACGTGTAGGCGGAAAGCAGACAATGAGTTTGCTGCTTAAAAAATGGCATGCACATCTTGCACTCCAAGAGTTTTAATTTGTTTCGTTTCCGAAGAAAATTCGATTAAAAGAAAAGCTTGCAACAAGACTCGTTGATTTTGAAATTCAATACCTTATCCAAAAAGGTTGTTTTTTATACTCCAAAAATCACCCTCGAAACTCCAAATGAGCTTTTTGCGACAAACGACATTGTGTGTGAGATTCGAAAAGAAACCATTTTCTCCATGTTTCCCATAAAAAGGCATAATTTAGGAATTAGTAGTTGTTTAAATGATTTCCAATTGTCTTCAAATAAAAATATTAATTTAAGAAAATACTAACTTTTCAACAACAAAAAAGTTACTCTCAGCATTCGTTAATTGGGTCATCAATTCCAGGAAAATCTCAATTTTAATTATTTATTAGGGAAAAAAATTAAACATGTAAGATTTGTTTTAACGCCTTTAAAATATGTTAAATAAAAAATATTACCTATAGCCTTAATAAGCGGTATCGTTAATTCGAAAAATAATACATTTTCAGGATTGACAGAAGGAAAAAATGGTCTAAGACAATAGTAATTGTTTAAAAAACTGAAAATTAGTTTTAAAATACCTTAAAGCTTTAATTTTACCGTATAATAATCATTAATGCTGAAAATTTCCTTTAAAAGTCGTCCTTGCCATCCTCAGAAATAACGCAGGGAGGGGCTAGTTATTCATTGGCCCCCCTTTGAAATCGACTGATTAAATTCATCAGATACTTTTGAATTTTTTCAAAAAATCTACCTAAAATCTTTGTGAAATAATCGACGCCTTTGTGAAATCTTCTTAATCCATATCTTTAGGACATCATTGAAATCTTTGTCGTATAGTTAAAATATTTTTTAAATAGTTGGAAATATTTGTGAAATATTTGGAAATATTTGTGAAACTGTTGAAATCTTTGAGAAATCATTGAAGCCTGTAAAATCTTTTAAATCTATCCGAAATCTTTGCGAAACCTTAAAAATCTTTGTTATTTCTTTGGAAAATCGTTGAAACCTTTGTGAAATCGTTGAAAATCTTTGCGAAATCATTCTTTTTTTAGAATTTAGAATATTTTTCAAATATTTGATAATATTTTTTAAATTGTTGAAATATTTTCGAAATCATTGAAGTCTGTAAAATCCTTTAAATCTACCCAAAATCTTTGCGAAATCTTAAAAATCTTTGTTATTTCTTTGCGAAAATATTGAAATTTTTGTAAAATTGTTCAAATTTTTTGCGAAATATTTGAAATATTTTGAAATGTTTGAGAATATTTGTAAAAGTGATTAAAACCTTTCTGAAATCTTTGCGGGATTCTTTTAATCTTTGGAAATCATTCTATTCTATGCGAAATCTTTCTGAAGTCTTTATTTATTTTTATTTGAAAACTTTATTATCTATCTGTTTGTGAAATATTTGTAATGGTTATACATGTTTCTACAATATTTTTAATATTTGAAAAATATTTGTGAAATTATTAAAATCGTTGCGAGATTATTGAAATCTTTGTACAATATTTGAAATGTATCGGAAATTTTTATGAAATAATTGAAGTCCTTATGAAATCTTTGGGAAACTATTGAAGCCTTTGTGAAATCTTCGAAATCTTTAAGAAATGTTTGGAATCTTTGTCCAATCTTTTCAAAATCCTTACAAATCTTTGCAAAATATTTGGTAACATTCGTGAAATTATTTAAATCTTTGTCAAATCTTTGACAATATGAATTTTATACTTGTATTTATTATTATTTATTATTTGATATTAATTGTTTATTTATTACTGTTTACATACAATTTTTATCTAGTATCAACCCCCTTGTATTGTGTCCGGAAAGTGGCCCAAAAAATAGAAAATAGCACTCTATACGCGAATGATTCAACTGATTCAATTGTTCTACTGATAGATATAAGTCTCTCACTGATTTACAGTGAAATTTCACTGATTCGAATTAAGAGAGAAGTTTCTTGTCACATTCAGGGCGAAGTATTTTAAAACTAATTTCCAATTTACTTAAAAATTATTACTTTTTGAAACAATTTTTCCCCCTGTCAATCCTGAAGATGCATTATTTCTCGAATACATGATGCCGTGCATGAAGATGAACACTAGCATTTTTTATTTAATATATTTTTTAATTGTTGAAACAAACGCCTTGTATGCTTGTCGCCTACACGGACTAATTTTTTACGTGTATGACTATTTAAAATGAGTGCTTTTGACCGGTTTTAGTTAAAGAATAATTTGAAGACAAAAATAACGATATATTTTGAAAATCGAAATCCTTGAATGAAAAATCTATGGTTCACTGAGCTCAGATGCACATTTGCTTATACGAATTGTTGCAAACTACACATTATTGTATTTTCGAATCTTTATACAGCTCCTTTTTACGCTACGGATTAACTTTACCGCTAAAGTTTTTTTCTAAGTTAAATAATACTGTGATTCTTCTTCTCATTACAAGTTAAATAATACTATGATTCTTCTTCTCATTACAAGTTAAATAATACTGTGATTCATCTTCTCATTACAAGTTAAAAAAACACTGTCAGTTATCAACAGTAATTTGTAAAACATATTTTGCTCGGAGTAATTGCAATTTATATTTCCAAAAAACTTTGATTTTCAGTTAGTAAAAATGTCGATTTTTTCCATCAAAAGTAATAATTATATTAATTAAATTTGTAATCAGAATATCAGTTATTATTTATTTTTGTAAATTATTGTATTTTTCTTTTTTGTTATTGTTTTTCATTTGGGAATCTTGAGTCTTGATTAAATGATAATCCAAAACTGGGCACGGTTTGAGCCTATATCCCCATCTAACATCTGTGCGTGCATCCCGACCCTCCAGCCGCGCGCTCGCTTGTTCCCTTTTTACTCGGAAGATTGGTTTGTTCCCTTTTTACTCCGAAAAATGTTTGTTCCATTTTTACTTCCAAATTTTATATGTCCTGTTTTTACTTTCAGTTGCTCAAATATCCCAATATAAGATGTATCTTCGTTTTCTAAAACTGGTACTAAATTTTTGTCTATGGAAATGCATCCATTCTGTTAAGATGCATAGGTTTAGGGAAAGTTGTTGATTTGTAATGCTCTTCGCATTATTTTTGCTGCGTATATCCTCTTTGAGCCACTTATCGACAACCATCAATAATGTGCTCGATAGTTAGAACCAAGCAATGTCTAAATTGCTTCTGTTAGTTTTTTTCCAAATACCCGACTAGCAGTTAATCATGTCCTCCAAATGAGGACTTCTGTGTCTTGTTCGTTATTTTGTTTTGCACTCAGTTCACGATAGAACATTCTTTCATCTGCCTTAAAGTTTCGATTTTTTTGCTTTCTTGTACTAATTTTCTTTTATCGTCGCAGTCAAGCAGTAAGAAAGTCAAGTCTCTGGCGTTGGGAGTCCATAATCTCATCCAAAATTGCTGGTGTTACTGTGTTGATGCACCGAGGGCAGATGATTTTATTAACATAGTGTATCAGGATTTCGATTCTTTCCTGGGGCAAAGACTGCAATTGCAGGCCTAGTTCTACGGCCCGACTTCCTAACGTTGACACAGCTGCACAGTTTACAAGAATTTGTACCTCAAACGCAGTGTGTGATCCTTTCAAATGTGTAGGTGAAACCTGGCTGTTCAGGTGTTCTATTAGTGCTCGCAGATAATTTGTGATGTTCATCTTGGGTAGAGAATGGGTTTGTGTTAGTTCTTCTTGTTGCTAACTCTGGGTATTAGAGTAAGAAGAGTCTATGATATTCTCTCCTCAAACTTTGCTCACTTTTCTCTGTCAAAAAATAAAGGCGCATAACACCTCTGTTCATATGGTATGTCTATTTCAATCGACTTTTGAGTTGCTGAACCTCCACTTCGGCCTCTGGTTGTATACGGTCGTCCACCTCTGGAAGATGTGATGGTATTTGATCATCAACAGATTGATGAAAAACATCAATTGCCCCTAATTCACCGTGTGACGCGGCTTCCTCTAATTCATGTTCATTGCCGCCGTTTTTCCACGTCAAATGAACTTGTTGTTTAATCTTCATTGCTCGGTCTTATAGGTTGTGTAGATTAGTCCTGATGTCCTTCACCTTAGCGATAAGATCTCTTAATGCGACTTTCTTTATATTAGGATACTTTATAGCAAATTTCATCCTTAAATTGTATCCTTTTTCCATGTTGGTTTGAATCTTCGCACATTTGTAATAGAGACGCCCACATTCTTCTTTTATTGTAGTGTCCCATTTGATGCTCTCCCACGATATTTCTGTCGAGGTGATTGGCTGCAAATAGCTAACGATAACCAAAGGATCCTCAGCAGGCACAGTTGATGTTCCACTGCTTACTGTTTGTCGCAGATGTTCTTGCTGGCCAGATGTTTGATTATTGTGATCTGCCTGAACATCTCGCAAATCACCAGCACCACCGTCCCGCATGAGATGGCTCCCAGCGGCAGAGTCATTGGCGCCCCGACGATCCTCGGAAAGCAACAAGAGTTTCAGAATCTTTAAAATACTCTCCATTATGATTTATGGGTGTTGGTGTTCTTCTTAGTCCCTCTCCTATTCATTATCTGCCTGTCTGACATGGAAAACCCTTTCAGTAGCAGTGCTACCGCCAACATAGCCGTCAAAGTCATGAGAGGAAAACCCAAGATCTACCGCAAAACCAACGCGACAACACATTATTAGAGAGAACATTGTACATGTTAAGTGATGTCTCGTTCTTTTGATAGTTGCTTTAGTAGATAGTTTACTTTAGATACTTAATAGATATTCGAAAGCATTTTTGGTTAGAGTTAGATTTTTTGGTTTGAATAGTTTGCACAGGGCTGTCCCGGTATATATCATCAGTCGTGGACGCATTTTTAATGCAATCAAGTGATCTGATCAGAGCGGTGTGCCTTGACATATTGGGCAAAGCCTGGTTTTTACCCTATCATTGATGGAGTGGGTTGCAGCTAAGTGCACATGATTATTATTATTTGTTCAAATAATGAGGTTAAATAATGAAAGTGAACATACTTTTTCGGCACGTAAAGTTATATGCGATTTTGATCAAAAACAATGATAAATTGAAGAATAAGGAATGTCATGACTGTCAAAAAGACCAGTACCTGCGAATGAAAGTATTGTTTTAAAAACCTGCTTTTTAATTATTTACTAAGCTATAAATTATGCAAATCAACAAGAACTTACGTAGAATTAGTTTTTTAAGCCCACTTTCGAAAAACCATATCAATTATCTAACTTTTTTAGGCATAGCCTATATATTCTGATACAATACATATAACCGTTAGTTCTACAGTCGCCGCCTCACGCGCTGCCAGTCATTTATAAATTTCCATTTAGTAAGTGCTCACAGTCAATAATAGTTTCCTTTATCACCTGAACGTTAAAAAAGTAAACTTAGTATATCTTATTAAAAAAACTGTTCTTTTTTTTCACAGGTGAAAAAATCCTCAAGCAAGGTGCTTCAAACAGGTGATGTGTTTATCACTCGACACTCGAATCTAGCACAAGTTCACGTCGTATTTCACATGGTCGTAAATGACTCCTTGAGATCTGGTAAATAATATATGAGCCACTGTTAGGTTGTGGTACTTTTACTAATTTTATAGATTTAAAAAAATATGTATTTTCTTTTAGGTGATATCAATTCAAGACATCCTGCTATTTTAGGATTGAGAAATATTTTAAAAAATGCTTGTTGTAATGATGTGACCACACTCACAATTCCAGTATTACTAGTGCACGAAATGACAGAGGTAATTATGACTAGGTTAGACGGTTGTATTATCGACGCCTCATGAAAAAGTTTTTAGAAAAAGAAAAATATTATTTGATGTATTTTCTGCCTTTTAGCGAAGATCGCTTAAAGTAAAAGGGCAGCCTTTTCAGTTTTTGTAACGTATCTATTAATATCATAATTCTCTTTCGTCCCCCACGAGGTCTGTCCGGAAAGTATCCGACCTTGTGCTTTAACTTTATACCTAGTTACGCTATTGTCAAAAACAGTTATTTCCCATGTAGATGGGAAATCTGTAAGGTTCCCTACGAAGTAACATGTACCTGCCTATCTTCAATCGACTAGTGTATGTAGTTGCATAAACGTCTAACCGCGTACGCGTCGCACTTCAGGATGACGGAATGCACCGAACAATGAGTGAATTAAATTTGGCAAAAAAGACCAGTTATATTTGGAACCTATTGTTATGATTCGGAAAGTGTATCTAGCCCCGGCAGGTTCGCAATGGCCATAGCACCTCCAAATTCGGATGGAGTGTAAGTGTTAATTAATATAAATCATTGTTTAACAGTAAAAGAAATAGAGGAAGACCTCAAGATTCCAAAAACTATTATTTCGAAAATTTTGAGTCAAGATTTTAGGATAAGCAGCATGGCGACTGCAAAATTCGTTTCATGGTTGCTGGCATAAAACCAGAAGAATTATTAAGTGGTTGTCGCTCAGGACAATCTGGAATCAATCAGAGATATACTGGAAATGTTCAAAAAGGTAATTCCTTGAGATGTGTATATAGCTATGAACCTGAGTTAAAGGCCGCATCTTCGCAGTAGAAGACACCTGGATTCTCGAGAGCGAAGGCTTCGACCAGGAATGTGTTGCACCATGAATACGCTGCAAAAGGTCAGGCGGTAAATAAAGAGTATTAGCAAGAAGTTCTGAAGTGATAACGTGACGCAGTAAAAAGGAAATTGACTGATTTATGGAAAAGTAGCGACCGGGATCTGCACCACGACAATGCACCTGTCCATTCATCGCAGCTTCTTCAGCAATTTTTGGCGAAACACGATCTCAATTTCCGCAGACCCCACACAGTCATGACCTGTTCTTTTAAAGGATCCTATAAAAGGAAAACGATTTTATCACGTACATGAAATAAAACGAAATGCGGCAAAGCAGTTGTTAACTATTCCGCAAGTTCAATTTAAGGAGTGCTTGTGAAAGTGCAAGGATCGTTGTAAGAAGTTTGTTTCTTCCAAAGGGGAGTACATATAACTTTTTCAAAACAAAATATTTTAACCACATTTTATCAGGAAATATTTTGTTTTATAAGATATTAATTCAGAAATACAGTGAGAAATACGAACTATTTAAGTTCCCAAATTCATAAAATGTATAGAATCAAATAATAACAAAATTATTTGTTAGCTGACCCAGTCTTTTTAGAGAAAATTGCTTAGCTGATATTTCTTCAGCAAGATCCAAGTACTTCGATAGCTGTCGCTTTCCAGGTCAGTAGTATCAGACCTAGCGGCCATCTAATTGATTTTAATTAAACTTAGTGGAGTTGTTCTACTTTGAGCGTTGTTTTTCGACCGACGGGCTTTCGAAATTGTTAAAAATTGTGGGAGCAATCACATTTTTAAATTTGAGGTGGACTTTTCCTTCAATTATTATATTTCCGAAATTTTCTTTCGGATTTTGATTAAGCTTATAGGCATTTTGTAAGACAAAATTCTGTTATATGTGAAATATTCAAGAAAAGAAAATATTAAATCTTTCACAATAAAAGAATAAAACAATTTTTGATTAGATTTTTGATGGAATACGTGATATGCCAAAATTGTAATCATATTCCTTGCTTTTTAATGTTTCATTATAAAAAAAGTTAATGTGCACTCATGTCGTTCGCGAGTTTTTATTTAGACGTTAATAACAGGAGTCTCGTTGAATGCTTGTACCGCGCAGTAGCTAGGCCGGCAGCAGCAGGCATTGATATATTAAACAATGATAATGCTTTTTCACAGAATATTTACAATTTTTCAGCAACTTTAGATTATGTTAGTGAATTGGAATTTTCAAACAAAAATCATTATGATGAGAACAAAAGATTTAGAATCTTATAACAATTTTGGATTTGGTTATGTTTTTTTGTCATGAATTGGTATTTAAAAAAAAAAGGTTAAATATTTTTAAGAAGATTCACAACTCTTTAAAACTTGTAAGTTATGTTGGCTTTTTACTTTAAAAATAGGTATTTTTAGTGAAAAATCATTAGATTAGTCTTCGGATTATTATTGAATCATTAAATATACGATTTTTATACAATTTCTGGCAGGGTTCGTTTTTTACAGCAGAAAACGATCATTTATATAGGGAAATTGATAATTAGTTAAAAATAATTATATTCCTGATTAGTTCAGTTTACTAAATTAATACTCATCATTTTTTGATCTGTAATTTATATTTAATTAATATTAGATTCATTAGATCTAAAAAAATAATTATTAAAAAATTGCTTAAACTGCTATATATCGAAGAATTCTAGAGAATAAGCTATTTCTTACAATCCAAGTCCTATATGTCGCTGTATTTGATGGAATATAGCGATATATAGCACATTTACGACATATTTTAAAATAATTTTTTTCGAATTTAATATATTTAACATTTTTTAAATATTAATTAGACATAAAAGAATGATCAGTATTATATTCGTGAACTAAGTTAATCGGGAATATTCTTATTTTCAATTTATTATTAATTTCCTCATATGACTCAATGCTTTTGTGGAACAGGACGATTGTAGCGCCGTCTATCGACCAATAGATGATTTTCACCCGTCAAGTAGAACGCGTAAGCGAAAACAGCTTCTATAGCAAAAGTTGAAGAGTCGTATAGGGCTGACCGGAAATCGGTTATTTTAACCAGAAAAATTAAAACAATTTTTCGATTAGATTTTTGAAGAAATACGCTATAGTTTTTTTTTATTTTTTAAGAATCATATTCCGTGTTCTTTTTTATCTTTGCTTTAAAAAACAGTTGATAGGCACTAATCTGGTTCGCGAGAAGAGCAGCATTCCAGTGGCATTGTGGATTGCCAATGTCTGCTGCCTGCCTGGCACGACACAAGCATTCGACTAGGCAGCTGATTTTTAGATGAGCATAACTCGCGAACCAGATGAATGTCCTTCAAATTTTTCTTTCAAATGAAAAATAAAAACGTATTCTGTCAGAATCCAATCAAAAAATTTTTTTAGTTTTTTTTGTGTAAATTTCGAAAAAAATGTTTTTTCTATATTTTATTTAAAACCACATTTTTTAAACAAAAAGACTATAGGTTTCATTAAAACTTGAAGAAAAAATATCAGAAATAATATCATTATTAGAAAAGTGGATCTCAAAATTTTAAATTTTCGAAAATCCTTTGGGCACAAAACATGACCCTTAGAGAGATAAAACTTCACTAATTTTATTAAAAAGCGATGAGATGGTTGCTTTGTTTAATATTCCAGATCTGGAAAGCGTCAGCTTAGTTGGTTAGAATTCGTGCATTGTTAGTGTTTATTATTCATACACTACTGATCATAATTTTGCGTTCACCTCTTTTTTTATGATTGAGTAGGTTTTATTTTCTTCATTTATGTCAGAGTTAAAATTTGTACTCTTCAAATGGTTGATTGCTCTAAAAATTATATATAAAATGGGCCCAGGATGAAGCCAATTGGTCTATTTTTTAAATAGATATTGCAAAAATAGTGTTCAATTATTTTCTAAATTTTAGATAATATCCGAAATATTCAAAAAAATTTTATGTTCTCAGGGTCATGTTAAAGCTATATTTTAACAGCTTCGAAAAAGCTAATAATTATAAGTTTGAAAATGTTTGCCTATCACAGTGCAAAATTTCAAAACATCCTATCTGTAGGCAAATAAAAATGAAATAAATATATTTTTTTAGACTTTTATAGAAGCTTCATGATTATACGTTTTATATATTTTGCAAAAATATGGTTCTTTCTACAAAGAATAATGAAAATTTTCTAACTTTTTTGGTACAACTTTAAGTTCTTGCACTGTGCTAGGAAAATTTGTTATTTACTTGTACCTGTATACCGACAAATATATCGTCCTTTATTTGAGAATTTTTTACACTTATGTTCATAATCTTATTCATAAGATTTTATAAGATTATTTCGGATATTACTTAAAATTTAAGAAAACAAAACTGAAAATATTTTTGTAATATCTGCTTAAAAGATAGTCAAATTGGCTTCATCATGGGCTCATTTTATACAGACTTTTGAGAGCATTGATTCCTTCAAAGAGAAATTTTTTTAGCTCTATCATAATTTAAATATGTCAAATTTAACCGGCAGTACTTGAAATCCAAATTGGTAATATTCTAGCTTTACTTGATAAGTGAAAGAAAAAATAATTTTAATTAAATGTGTAAAAGGCCTTGAATGAATTAGAAAATGAAATTACTTAATATCATTACATAGCTATGGATGTAAATTGACGTATGGTGATCCCAAAGATTGCTGGGCCGAAATTATGAAATTGTTGAATAATCGAAAATTGATAGTGCGAAAAAGTTGATATTAAAAACTTGAATGACTGTTTAAAAATAAAAATTAGAGAGTGTAGCAAAGAGGTCCTAAAATTTTTAATTCTCATAAATCACATAATTTTTCCTACGTGTATTAAAATTATGGTAATTTTGTATATGTAAAATTGTGTATTAAATGGCAGTAACAAAAAATTAAAAATGAGTAGTAAAGTGAATCTTAGGATTCAATTAATTTCTATTCAAATTTTTTTTCAAGTGTATAGACGACCTATCTTTAGTAGACTGGCAAGAGCAAGCTATAATTACCTTATAGACCTAGACAAATTTCTTTTGAGATTTTACAATTTTTAAATATTTGTCAATTTAGTGTTATATGAGTTTTTAACAGCTTTTAAATCTAACAAGCATTTTTCAACTCAAAACAAATTACGGCTTGCTTCTATAGTTTAACCTAGGCCATATTATAAATAAGACAATTTTTTCAAATTAAAATAAGAAGTAACTGAATGTTAAAAAATCAATTTTGCTCATTCAAAAAATCGGACTTAAACCAAAAATATGGTTCTGCTTAAATTTTTATTTTTTTATTAGAATTTAATACTAAAAACTGTGCATAAAGATTACCATAATTTTCGTATAAATATGTCAAATCTTCAAAGCGTTTAATATCGTATACTATACAGTATCGCATCCGTTCAATATTGTATAATATGTTATAACATTTACTGCTGTAAAGCCTTCTTACTTGATTAGGCTTAAATTAATGGCTTCGAAAAAGAGATAATCTTTCAATTGAAAAATTAAGAATTCTTTATTTTAATTTACAATTCAAAACGTTAAAACTTAAATAATTTAAATTAGAAAGGTTATACGTCAGGCACGTTAAAAAAAGTAAATAGTTATATTTTCCATTTTGCCTTGCATTATTTGAACTCTGCACGCATTTTGCCTGGAATTTAGTAAACATTAGAACTTAAAATAACTGCTTTTACGATATTCCTTGCACACGTAACATAAAATGGTAATTCTTACAAAATAAAAAAAAATGTGTTTCAGTTGAAATGATGCACGATACAACGGAAAATTTCGCCATTCACTGTTTTCCGTTCATATCCAAAACCTAACAAATATTGCGGCTTTTAATTTTCAATTTATCTAGTCTATGGTGATTCCATTTAAAAGGTTTGAAATTAAGTAATTTTAATAGGCTGTATAGCATATTGGAAATTTAACAAATATTGAGACTTAAAATTTTTAATTTACGAGCTAGTTTCTGTTTATCATAATTATTCCATTTGTACATTTTTAATTGAAAATAAAAATGTTCAAATTAAAAATTTAAATGCTAAGACTGGAAAGAAAAATATTGTGTTATCATGAATGATTCAATTCAAAATTAGAAAATTTCAAAATCAAAAATTGCACGCTTTTAATAGAATAATTATTCAATTCTTAATGCTTCTCTTTTCATAAAAATCTGTGGAATAATGAAGTAGTTCCATTAAAAATAATTGTTTAAGTTAAAATGCTCCATTATATTTTGTCATTGACGATTTTTTAAACAGTTTCTAACAAAAAATTTTAGAACTATGGCTCTTAATATCTTTTAATTTTAAAAGATCCCTATTTAGTATTTCAAACTGAAAGGTTTCCAAAAATTTAATAATTTCAAATTTGAAATACCTGCATAAGTAAAACTTTCTCATTTAAAATTAAAGGAGTTTTAATTCATTTAATAAGCTAAATCCTCCTACTTCCCATAATTGGATGTGATATAAAATAATATTTAACACAATTTTTTTTAAGCTTCTAACAATCTTTTCCAACGAATAAATTGACTGTTATTTCTTGTTTTACGGTCCAGTAGCTACCCTGACAATTGTTCCAAACTTTCCGTTTAGTTTTGTATATTGTTCAAATGAATTAAATTGATTTATTAGAATACTGCATAATTTATGATACTCCTTGTGATTGGCTCAGTGAGCTAGGTAGAGATTAGTCTTATATTATTTCTTCTCTACACATATTTTGTATTATTATGAGCCAGTTATAATCTTAATAACTTTTCTGAGTTTTATATTGAATTTGCCTAATTATTGTAAAATTTAGATATCGCCTATATAGTACTTTTTTGCATTACACAAATGCAAGGCGGGTTGCATTATATGCTAGAATTTATATAATTATATTCCCTATGACTACATAGTAAACGTCCTTACTGTATGAGAATATATATATCTAATTAAAAATTTGTCATAAGGACAACCGCAGGATTTCGCCGGGAGCGGGTGCTAATCTGAAAAATTGAACCCGCTTCCAGCGAAATCGCGGTAAAATTTCA
>NC_046660.1:122598351-122602125 GCF_010883055.1 Belonocnema kinseyi | reverse complement strand
ACCTATCTAACCACCTATATACCTAACCACTTATCTCACGGACGTGAGATGTGGTTGTGGCTGAAATTTTACCGCGATTTCGCTGGGAGCGAGTGCAATTTTCCAGATTAGCACCCGCTCCCGGTGAAATCCTGCGGTTGTCCTTACGGTAAATTTATATATATACACATTCATACATACATACAGTAGGGACGTTTACTATGCAGTCATAGGGAATATAATTTTATAATTCTAGCATACAATGCAACCCGTCTTGCATTTGTGTGATGCAAAAAATTACTATATAGGCGATTTTAATTCGGTTTCCAAATCTCTCGCGCTCGAAATCTTGCGCTGATTAATGAAAGGCTTCGAGACTCAGAAGACGTGCGCAAAATATACGTATAACCAAATTCTGAAAAAAGGTTATGTTCCCCAGGATTCACCGCGCATTTTAAATAAATAATTAGTTACGAATTAAAAACAATGTAACAAAAAATTAGAATGTGATCACAAAAATTTTCGGGACATGGTTTCTTTGGGAAATTTTCCTTAAATCTTTGTTTGCGAAATCTTTTTTATTCGTTGAAATGGCTGAATTATTTGAAATCTATAATTAGTAAAAAAATCTTCTAAAATGTTTTGAAACCTTTTTAAATCTTCCAAATGTTTTAAGATCTTTGAAAGCTGGTGAACTGTAACCTTTTCAAAATCTTTGAAACCCATTACTTATTTATATTTACTTACTTATATGTAATATTTGTAATATGTAATATGCTGTATATTCAAAAACCGAGTGGTAAAACTCTTGAAAATTCCGTTATATGGCCATGGCTCATTCTAATCGAACTTCTTATTCTAGACGTCGGCAGTGCGCAAGTGCCGAAATTTTACGTCATTTCCGTATTTTTCGAACAGTTTTGTTTCGAAATGTATGAAAAATATTGTTAATAAAAAAACAACAAAAAATTAATTTGTAAATAACAAAGATTTTCAAGTCTATTTGAAAAAAACGGTGAAAAAAGTGCAAAGATTGCGGCGACCAAGGCCATTATTTGCATCTGTTGGCACGTGTTATCTTTTAAAAAATGCTTAAAATTCGGCGGAACTCACGGAAGATGATGTTCCAGGTGCAAAATTAGTGCACGTATCAGTAGAAGAACATTGTATTGAGCAGCTGAAACGATGTTCTAAATGTAGAAAACCACAATTAAAAGGAAAAAACGTGTTTGACCAAATATTTAATATTCATACAAATATAAAATAACACAATATTATATTTTCTACTTCTTTTTTTCAAGTTTAGGCAATAGAAAGCCATTTTTTAGTGATTTCCTGGTATAAGGAATGTACTAACAAATTTTCCTTCTTTCATATAATCAGGTTATAAATACATAAATATAATAGTTTTGCGTTCTCAAGTGAAAGTATTAAATAGATTTTATTTTCATCAAAAAATTTAGGAGGTTCGACACCCCTATAACAATGCTTCATTTAATATGTAAGCAAATGTTAGCAAAGAAAGAAAATATTAATACCTGCCAAACACAACCTCAACTAACCTTTCTACTGAATCACTTTTTTTCCTTTTAAAGATCGTTACCGATATTTTATCCATCGTTTAAGCTGTCTAATACTGCGCTCTTCCACCGATTTCTGCACTAATTTTGCTCCTGGAACATCATCTTCCGTGATTTTTTCGGGGGTTTAAAATATTATTTTGAAGATGACAGATGTCAACAGATGTAAATAATGGGCATGCTCGCCACACTTTTCGCACTTTCTTCGCAGTTTTTTTTTCTGAATATACTTAAAAATTTGTTGTGTTCAAACTCGGATTTATTTACACATTTATTTTTCGATGTTATTTTTATTTACAATATTTTCCATACATTCCGACACAAAACTGTTCGAAAAATACGGAAATGACGTAAAATCCTGGCACGTGCACACTGTCGACGTCTAGAATAAAAGATCTATTCTGAAGCTGAGTTAATATTGAAGATTTCAGCTAATAATTTTTATAATTCCTAAGTCAAATACCACAAAAATGTATACTTTAACATTCTATAGCAGCGGAGACGAAATTTTCAAGGTGGCTGAACACCCAGCTTATAAGAATAATTGGTTGCTTCTTACCTCTCATCATTTGAATCTCAGATACATCGTTGCAATTTTTATAATCATACGGATTGCAATTTTCGTTGCAGTTAGTCAAAAGCATTTGATTCCCATATTTTATTCAATAAGTAAAACAACAGATTTTATCACCAATTAATTACGTACAACCTGCAGGTATTCACTTTATTTAATTAATTAAGATCGAAGTACAAAACGATTTTGACACTTTACGAATTTTTAGAACTAAAGTTTGGTATTGAAGGTATAATGAAAAAACAGAAAAACCTATTCCTTTTAATCGGCTTTTCAATATTTAACAGAAGGGTATTAAGGAATTAAAAAATTTAAGAATTTAAAAGAATAAACGGAAAGGATTAAAATAATTTCACTTTTTCTGAACGCCAAATTGAATTGAATTATCTGACTTTTTTCGTTTTCATAAATAGATATTTTATAATAATTGTAACTTTTTAATAGTGGGTGGAGTAGAAATTATTTAAACGTTAGAAAAAATTTGTATTCAAAACTATGTTGAAAGTACAACGTACAAAATTGTAGGAATAATGGGAGTCGTATTTTACATTTGGAATAATGTATCTTTATTGTAATATATGTAATATAATGTACAATAAATTATAATTGCCTTATATGATAATGAATCCATATACATAAGGGTGGTCCAAATGTTCATTGCACAAAATTTTTTTACTCTAGAGGTCAAGCCACCCCCCCACAAATTATAAATTTGCAGAGAAAGAAAATCCATAATTTTTTCGAAATTCAAATGTTAAAACGTGCCACTGGGCACTTCAAAATCCCATTTAATTAAATAGGGAAATTTTCGCAAAGTTGAACTCATACTTAAGGGTACCCCCCTAATTCTCGGGATCAAAAAATAGATTTTTTTATTATCTTATTCGAACCTGTAACTCGAAGAATATTCCCTGAAAATTTCAAGCAAAAATGCGAAATACTTTTGGAGTTCTAGCCGATGCACGGTAGACGCGCTTCATGGGCAGGACGCGCAGGTACACGGTTTTTTGTCGGCTATTCATAATACCCTCGCCATAATTCGGCCCCTCTCGGCTTACTGTGTGACTACCTGCTTAAAGAGTCAGAAGGGATTTTTAATGGACCTGACATAGCTGATTTTTCTCAAAACAGTGTTTTTATGATTGGCGGTCATTGTAACTCTAAAACTATTTAACCGATCAATCTGAAATTTTCGTATGTTTTTCTATACATCAATAGCTATAACTTAGACTATTATGAAGAAGATTAATAAAGATCTTCTTTAATTTTCATCTTGATTTTTAACTGAAAAAATTAGATTTTTGAAAAATAAAATCCTAATGTCCGCGATTTTGTAAATTTCTACCCGAAGTAAGTGACCGTAGTCTATTCCGTAGCCAAACATGTACTCTTTCGAATCCCGTTCGATTTTTTGGTTTCAGACGTTCCAGTCACTTGCAATCATGCCCGCCATAAAAGAGGACTTTTCATTGACCGCAAGAAACAGCTATAAAATGTTGATAAAAAAATTATGTAAAAGTTTTTTCTTGTGTTTTAAGTTGTAAATTACATGTATAAAAATATCCAAACCAAAAAAGAAGGAGTGTCTGCGAAATAAAACCGTACTAATAACCTTTATTTTTAACGTTCACCCCCCCCCCC
>NC_046660.1:122594887-122598336 GCF_010883055.1 Belonocnema kinseyi | reverse complement strand
CCCCCCCCCCCGCACAGCACCCCAAGTATCACTCAAAAATAAAAAACTACATTTTCGCATTATATGGATAATTTTCAGCAATTTCTGTCATCTTTTTTCATACAAATAATTACTAATGAACAATTTGAATATTGCCCATGCCTTTATGCCTTTTTAAACCATTTTTAATTGTTTAAATAAATTTAACTTATTTAAACCATTATTTATTCCTAAATTTTTCTCTTAAATCATTTATTTTCTGAACTAAATGTCCACTTTTTCAAATTACTAACCTATGCTACTTTTTAATGAATAATTACATCATTCTAAGACATTTCGTCTAATGTTTAACAAATCTCGATTTGTTTAGAAATCATTATTTGCTCAAGCAGTTTTTCGATGAATTTAAAAAATAATATTGTATAGAATACATTAAATTAATTTCATGTTTAGTAACTTCCTCCCCTCCCTGTCTGTATCTCTATGTTTGGAGCTCATTATATATGCCTTATTTTCTTCATCCCATATCCCTCCCCCTTGTTCGTCAGTCCATGCATTGAAGTCCCTTGCTATTAAAACCAATTCTTCCTTCTTTTCCTCTATCCACTTCGATATTACTCTCCAGCCTTCTTCTCCCCTCTTCTTCTTTATACACAAACCACTGCTATTTTGACTCTCCCATTTATAATTCTTTTCCCCATTGTTCCATCCTTTTCCTCCATGACTCCATCTTTTATCCCTTTTAATGCTAATTCTTTTTTAACCCCTGAAACCATGCCGCTCATCCCTTTCCCGTTAACGTATTCATTTCTTGCTTCTTGCATTGTCCACACATAACCTTTTGTAACAGCTGTTTTATCCCCTTCCAGTCCTTCTCATCTGCCCAAGTTTCACTCATCATAATCACATCCCACTTTTCTAACTCCCCCCAAAATCCTTGATTCTTTTTCTTCAAACCTGACACATTCCAGAAAGCTATATTCACGTTTCTCTCTTCCCTTCCCTCTTCTTTCCTCTTCACTTTGTTTGCCCTTTTCCGTTTGAAAACCCCTCTGATTTATCTCTAGACTCTTTTTCGTCTCCCTCCCCCCTATCTTTCTCAATACTTTTTCCTTTTTTCTTCATTCTTCTCATTCTTCGTCCCAGAACCATTTCCTCCTCATTTATACATATCCTGTTTCTGCCTATCCACACAATATGGCCCTTTATCCTCTCTATTCAAGCCCTCTGCTCTATTTTCCATCTCCTTTTTCTCTCCCTCCATGTCAGATGTTCTGCAATTCTTTCCCATCTTCCTCTCAATAATTTGTTTTCCTCCATGATTTTCTTTTTCTCTTCCTCACTCCCTACTTTTATTCGAAATATGCCTTCTTTTGCTTCCATTGTCCCTCCTATTCGCTTGACCCCCTCTACCCTTACCTGCACTCTAATGTCTTTACAAAAGATTTTTTATCTCCACTTCTCCTATTTCACTCTCTACTTTTAATCTTTTCTCTCCCTTCTAATCTTCTTTCAATCTTACTCAGGCTTTTCTTTAATCTTCCATTTTCACTTTGCACGTTCTTTTCATTCCCTTTAACCATTTTCTCATTCCCTGTTTTTCCCCATATGCTCATTCCTAATTTCTAAATTGCTTATCCGTTCTTCCAATTGTTTTATCTTTCTAGTTACCCTTTTATGAGAGCTTTCAATTTTTCAAACATCCTCCCATCCGCCCTATCTTTTGCTGGTATTTTCCGTTTAATTCTAACGATTTTTTAACATTTCTTGGAAAAAAGATAATACGTAAAAATGTAGTTATCTATTTTTTGGTCATATTTGGGGGCCTGTGTGTGGGGGGGGGGGGGGGGGGGGGGGGGAGTGTAAGTGTGAATTCGAAATCATTGTTGTTAACATGGTTTTATTTTGCAGACACACCTCTTCAATCCTTAAAAAAGTTGGCACGTCTAGATTAGATCCTGAAGTTTGAATTTTCTTTCTCCGTATATTAAGACTTTTTTGAGGGCGGGGGTGACTTTCCTGTAACTCGAAAAGCGTTTTTTAAACCACACTAATATATGTATTTGAGTACGTTTTATATCAATGTGTTTACAATAAATGAGGAATATAATTATTTATATGAAAAAAAAAAAAAAACAAATGATACATGAGTTACATCGTTAATATTCAATTTAAACATTATATTTGTGTTTTACTACACCCATCACAAAGTTGAAACAATAAGAGATTTCTACATTCTTCCAGTTTCTTCACAATAAAGGGCAACTTTCTGTAACTTTTCATGCGCTGAATCCAAATCTGATACGAAAAATATTTTATCACGTAATAATTTCAACAATAATCTGCTTAAAATTCCCATTTTAGCCATTTTATAAAAACAGTCGAGAATTAACCCGACTTACTGGAATTAAAAAGTGCTGGTAATTAAAGCACATGCCTTTTACTTTATTATATTATTCATTGGCGGATTTTCCGTATAGGGGAGAGCGGGGTACGAATGTGACTCTAACTTCATATATATAAATTATTACGAATTTTTGTGGTTATGAACGTGTTTGGCGGGGCACAGAGTGTCATAGCGGGCGCAGTATGTCATACATGCGGGTTGCAAATGTCGCACGGAACGAACATAAAAAAATAATAATATATTCTAGATTTAAAAAAATAATAGTATCAAAATAATTATATAATAAATTTAATTATAGATGTTTTATTTATATGATGAAAGGTATAAATAAGTAATAAAAAAATAATAGTTGTAGGAATAATTTATTTTTTATGTAACTACAATCATGATAATTCTCTTCATCATATTATAGTACAACGAAAATACATTTTTACATATCGTAAATTAGAAAGAATTTTTACTTGAATTACACATAGCTTAAGTCCCATTAATCACATTTCATTATATTATTGACTAATTGCATAGACATACCATTTTTTATTCTCAAATGCTGATGAGATCAATATTTAATTGCTTATGAATTTTAACAACACATATATATAAATAAACATTCATGATAACCCTTTTAAAATTGGATTAATTCTTTGAAATTCCTATAAATTATGGAAATCAGTTAAAAATTCCTTGACATTTCAAAAAATATTTCAGGGTATGTTTCAAATTTCAAGATATTTTTAAGCGCTTTAATAAATTTAAAAGATTTAAAAAGATTTTTAAGGATTTTAAACATTTGAACATATTTCTAAAAATATCAAGGAATTTTCAACTGATTTTTATAATTTAAGGGAATTTCAAAGAATTTAAGTAATTTTAAAAGGGTTACTTAAAAAATTTTTTAATACTTTAGAAATCTTTATAAAAAGTTCTAAGTATTTGAAAAGATTTTAAAGCATTTGAAAAATTTGAGAGAATTTTAAAAGATTCCAAGGAATTTTCAATTGATCACACTAATTTAGAATGATATTTTAAAGGATTTGATGTATATTTTAGAATATTTTAATAG